>NC_137106.1:1571296-1578796 GCF_949357685.1 Gobio gobio | reverse complement strand
TGTTCTCTGAGTGTTACTCTTGAGTGTTCTCTGAGCGTTACTCTTGAGTGTTCTCTGAGCGTTACTCTTGAGTGGTTCTCTGAGCGTTACTCTTGAGTGTTCTCTGAGCGTTACTCTTGAGTGTTCTCTGAGCGTTACTCTTGAGTGTTCTCTGAGCGTTACTCTTGAGTGTTCTCTGAGCGTTACTCTTGAGTGTTCTCTGAGCGTTACTCTTGAGTGTTCTCTGAGCGTACTCTTGAGTGTTCTCTGAGCGTTACTCTTGAGTGATCTCTGAGCGTTACTCTTGAGTGTCTCTGAGCGTTACTCTTGAGGTTCTCTGAGCGTTACTCTTGGAGTCTGAGCGTTACTCTTGAGTGTTCTCTGAGTGTTACTCTTGAGTGTTCTCTGAGTGTTACTCTTGAGTGTTCTCTGAGCGTTACTCTTGAGTGTTCTCTGAGCGTTACTCTTGAGTGTTCTCTGAGCGTTACTCTTGAGTGTTCTCTGAGCGTTACTCTTGAGTGTTCTCTGAGCGTTACTCTTGAGTGTTCTCTGAGCGTTACTCTTGAGTGTTCTCTGAGTCGTTACTCTTGAGTGTTCTCTGAGCGTTACTCTTGAGTGTTCTCTGAGCGTTACTCTTGAGTGTTCTCTGAGCGTTACTCTTGAGTGTTCTCTGAGCGTTACTCTTGAGTGTTCTCTGAGCGTTACTCTTGAGTGTTCTCTGAGCGTTACTCTTGAGTGTTCTCTGAGCGTTACTCTTGAGTGTTCTCTGAGCGTTACTCTTGAGTGTTCTCTGAGCGTTACTCTTGAGTGTTCTCTGAGCGTTACTCTTGAGTGTTCTCTGAGCGTTACTCTTGAGTGTTCTCTGAGCGTTACTCTTGAGTGATCTCTGAGCGTTACTCTTGAGTGTTCTCTGAGCGTTACTCTTGAGTGTTCTCTGAGTGTTACTCTTGAGTGTTCTCTGAGTGTACATCTTGAGTGTTCTCTGAGTGTTACTCTTGAGTGTTCTCTGAGTCTGTTACTCTTGAGTGTTCTCTGAGCGTTACTCTTGAGTGTTCTCTAGCTTACTCTTGTTGTTCTCTGAGTGTTACTCTGAGTGTTCTCTGAGTGTTACTCTTGAGTGTTCTCTGAGCGTTACTCTTGAGTGTTCTCTGAGCGTTACTCTTGAGTGTTCTCTGAGCGTTACTCTTGAGTGTTCTCTGAGCGTTACTCTTGAGTGTTCTCTGAGCGTTACTCTTGAGTGTTCTCTGAGCGTTACTCTTGAGTGTTTCTCTGAGCTGTTACTCTTGAGTGTTCTCTGAGCGTTACTCTTGAGTGTTCTCTGAGCGTTACTCTTGAGTGTTCTCTGAGCGTTACTCTTGAGTGTTCTCTGAGCGTTACTCTTGAGTGTTCTCTGAGCGTTACTCTTGAGTGTTCTCTGAGCTGTTACTCTTGAGTGTTCTCTGAGTGTTACTCTTGAGTTCTCTAGCGTTACTCTTGAGCTGTTACTCTCGAGCTTACCTTGAGTGTTCTCTGAGCTCTTGAGTGTTCTCTGAGCGTTACTCTTGAGTGTTCTCTGAGCGTTACTCTTGAGTGTTCTCTGAGCGTTACTCTTGAGTGTTCTCTGAGCGTTACTCTTGAGTGTTCTCTGAGCGTTACTCTTGAGTGTTCTCTGAGCGTTACTCTTGAGTGTTCTCTGAGCGTTACTCTTGAGTGTTCTCTGAGCGTTACTCTTGAGTGTTCTCTGAGCGTTACTCTTGAGTGTCTCTGAGCGTTACTCTTGAGTGTTCTCTGAGCGTTACTCTTGAGTGTTCTCTGAGCTTACTTGTGTCTCTGAGTGTTACTCTTGAGTGTTCTCTGAGCGTTACTCTTGAGTGTTCTCTGAGCGTTACTCTTGAGTGTTCTCTGAGCGTTACTCTTGAGTGTTCTCTGAGCGTTACTCTTGATTGTTCTCTGAGTGTTACTCTTGAGTGTTCTCTGAGCGTTACTCTATTCTCTGAGCTGTTCTCTCTGAGCGTTACTCTTGAGTGTTCTCTGAGCGTTACTCTTGAGTGTGTTCTCTGAGCGTTACTCTTGAGTGTTCTCTGAGCGTTACTCTTGAGTGTTCTCTGAGCGTTACTCTTGAGTGTTCTCTGAGCGTTACTCTTAGTTCTCTGAGCGTTACTCTTGAGTGTTCTCTCAGCGTTACTCTTGAGTGTTCTCTGAGCGTTACTCTTGAATGTTCTCTGAGTGTTACTCTTGAGTGTTCTCTGAGCGTTACTCTTGAGTGTTCTCTGAGCGTTACTCTTGAGTGTTCTCTGAGCGTTACTCTTGAGTGTTCTCTGAGCGTTACTCTTGAGTGTTCTCTGAGTGTTACTCTGAGTGTTCTCTGAGTGTTACTCTTGAGTGTTCTCTGAGTGTTACTCTTGAGTGTTCTCTGAGTGTTACTCTTGAGTGTTCTCTGAGCGTTACTCTTGAGTGTTCTCTGAGCGTTACTCTTGAGTGTTCTCTGAGCGTTACTCTTGAGTGTTCTCTGAGCGTTACTCTTGATTGTTCTCTGAGTGTTACTCTTGAGTGTTCTCTGAGTGTTACTCTTGAGTGTTCTCTGAGTGTTACTCTTGAGTGTTCTCTGAGTGTTACTCTTGAGTGTTCTCTGAGCGTTACTCTTGAGTGTTCTCTGAGCGTTACTCTTGAGTGTTCTCTGAGCGTTACTCTTGAGTGTTCTCTGAGCGTTACTCTTGAGTGTTCTCTGAGCGTTACTCTTGAGTGTTCTCTGAGTGTTACTCTTGAGTGTTCTCTGAGTGTTACTCTTGAGTGTTCTCTGAGCGTTACTCTTGAGTGTTCTCTGAGCGTTACTCTTGAGTGTTCTCTGAGCGTTACTCTTGAGTGTTCTCTGAGCGTTACTCTTGAGTGTTCTCTGAGCGTTACTCTTGAGTGTTCTCTGAGTGTTACTCTTGAGTGTTCTCTGAGTGTTACTCTTGAGTGTTCTCTGAGTGTTACTCTTGAGTGTTACTCTTGAGTGTTCTCTGAGCGTTACTCTTGAGTGTTCTCTGAGCGTTACTCTTGAGTGTTCTCTGAGTGTTACTCTTGAGTGTTCTGAGTGTTACTCTTGAGTGTTACTCTTGAGTGTTCTCTGAGTGTTACTCTTGAGTGTTACTCTTGAGTGTTCTCTGAGTGTTACTCTTGAGTGTTCTCTGAGCGTTACTCTTGAGTGTTCTCTGAGTGTTACTCTTGAGTGTTCTCTGAGTGTTACTCTTGAGTGTTCTCTGAGCGTTACTCTTGAGTGTTCTCTGAGTGTTACTCTTGAGTGTTCTCTGAGTGTTACTCTTGAGTGTTCTCTGAGCGTTACTCTTGAGTGTTCTCTGAGTGTTACTCTTGAGTGTTCTCTGAGTGTTACTCTTGAGTGTTCTCTGAGTGTTACTCTTGAGTGTTCTCTGAGTGTTACTCTTGAGTGTTCTCTGAGCGTTACTCTTGAGTGTTCTCTGAGCGTTACTCTTGAGTGTTCTCTGAGTGTTACTCTTGAGTGTTCTCTGAGCGTTACTCTTGAGTGTTCTCTGAGTGTTACTCTGAGTGTTCTCTGAGCGTTACTCTTGAGTGTTCTCTGAGTGTTACTCTTGAATGTTCTGGTAATGTTAGGGGAACGTTCTTCAAACCTAGGGCTGTAACGATTTGACCAAAAATAAAAACCTAGATTAATTGAACATTTGACCTCGATTACGATTAATGAACGATTATTTAGCTTCTTTTTTTTTCTTTTTCTGCCCTCATAAGGTTTTTGAGTAAGTTCACTGATAAGGTTTGTACTGTAAATATTTTCTACTATTAAAGGTGGATTTTTTTTTTCTAATGAAAGTGCATTTCTTTGTGATTTTAAAGTTCTTGAAGGAAACGGTTGACTTTCAGCAGTTATTGTCTATGGAGCAGATTTCTGTTTGTTGTACATCAGATACAGATAAATTAACACATAGGCCTACATTACATTTATCTGAATGCATTAATGAGAGAGTGATTGTGTGTGTGAATTACTCATACTGTCTCTATTCATTATGAAGCTGTGGTTTGTACTTACTGCAAAGGTGTTAAAATGTATGACTATAACGGTTGAGTTTCTGAGCTCCTTTAGTGACTTTACTTTAGTCACAGCTTCTGTCTGAGTGTTCGTTTGTCAAAATAAATCAGGCATTAGTTCAACATAACACACATCTGATGGTCGAAACTCGCTTTAATGTTCAAACTGGCAGGGCTTAAACCACATACAAATGACAAGCTTTGTGATGATGCAGGTGAAAGATCTGCCTTCAGGGCGCGCGCGTTATCAGAGACGCGACACGGCTCTGAGTCACTGAAAAAAGCTGAGCACTGAACGGAGAAGTTTTCCATATTGTTGTTTTTGAATAGTTAACAATCGCTTTAAATGTTGAAACTGGCAAGCCTTTAAACGCATTTACTTGACGAACTTTATGAGCACGAAAGTGAAAGCGGCTTCAGGGCTTGCGCGCGCCGTCTCTGTGTGTGTGTGTGTGTGTCAGCGCGTAGGCTATAAGAACGGCGATTAACTGACCTGTATAAACTGTGTAAAACATGCAGTTACTATAGTGATTGTGGGCATCTATAAACACAGATAACTGCTCCTGCATCTGTGTGTGTGTCTGCAAACTGCACTTGATGTGATTGACAGGGCGGAGTCACGTGAAAACCGAAATAACCCACATGGGAAAAATACGTCGGTTAGAGGTTCTGAATGTCGGTTTCGGTTATTTTTCGATTAATCGTACAGCCCTATTCAAACCTACAGTGAATGTTCTATTTACATAAAGAAAACTTTCCTGGTTAAAGGTGCAGTGTGTATATTTTAGTGGCATCTAGTGGTGAGGTTGTGAATTGCACCCGTCCACCGCTGAGAAGCTACGGTGGCCCACACAGGACAAACATGTGTTTGTCTGAGACAGCAGAGAGTAGCTAGCGCCCTGTGGAGAAGTTTGTCCCTTTAGGGCTACTGTAGAAATATGGCGTCACAAAATGGCGTCTTCACTGTAAGGGACCCGCGGTGTGTGTATAGAGAAACGGCTCATTCTAAGATCATAAACACACAACGCTCTTAATACACCACTGAGAACACAGTTATTGTGTTTCTGTCAATAGATCCTCTTAAATATTACACACTGCACCTTTAACCAACAGAAAGATTCTGGTTAGCTGTGAATGGAAGTGCAATCTTGTCATATTCATGAAGCATGGTTTCATCACGTGTTCATGTTTGCGTTGACGTCATTCCCGCACCTGATGAAGCCCACGTGTGTGTCTCCGTCCAGCAGAACCCGAGCGGCTGAGACCCAGTCCTGAGCCCGGACCCCCGGAACCAGCGCTCGACCCGACACCTGGACCCGCACGTCTCCCTCGGGCGTCCTGGACTTCACGTCTTCGGATGACGTCTCGTCGTCTTCGTGCAGTTTTATGTCCTCGTGACAGAAACTCGCGTGCAGCGCAAACAGCAGAAGCAGCGGCGGAACGCACGCGCGCGTCTTCATCGGACCGTCGGTGTTTCGCTAAAGCTGCGGTCCCGCTCGGATAAAAATAAATCACTGCGGGACCGGTTACATTACCGTCTGCTGCCGGGGTTTGACAGGCGCTGCGTGATGACGTCAACGAGCGCGTGCGCATGCCACTTTATTCAACTTTCTAGTTCACCAGGAAATATGTTTCGAAAGTGTTTCTGAATGCGTGAATCTCTGATCTATACATTATAGTATCACTGAGCATATCAAGCTGTAATTACTTACACAACACTGTGTGTGTGTGTGTGTGTGTGTGTGTGTGTGTGTGTGTGTGTGTGTGTGTGGGCATGTTTTTGTGAAATATCAGGACACAAATGTGTATAATGACACAAGTATTACAAAAAAGAGGGTGAAATATGAGGACGTTCCCCATGTCCTCACTTTTCAAAATGCTTATAAATCACACAGAACAAGTTTTTTTTCACAGAAAGTGAACTGCACAGTCTCCTGTGAGGGCTAGGTTTAGGGGCAGGGGCAGTGTGTGTGTGTGTGTGTGAGTGAGTGAGTGTGTGTGTGTGTGTGTGTGTGTGTGTGTGTGTGTGTGTGTGTGTGTGTGTGTGTGTGTGTGTGTGTGTGTGTGTGTGTGTGTGTGTGTGTTTGTGTGTGAGTTTGTGTTAGAGAGAGTGTGTGTGAGAAAGTGAGTCTGTGATTGAATGTGTGTGTCTGTAAGTGTGTGTGTGAGAGAGAGAGAGTTGGTGTGTGTGTGTGAGAGAGTGAGTGTGTGTGTCTGAGTGAGTGTGTGTGAGTACATATATTACTAGCTTCTAATTACATATTCAATATAAATATATAGGCATGGAAAACCAAGAAATATCAGGGATTTGTATAATAATTGAACATTAATTGAATTTATAACAAATATTTCTGTAGTGATTGTGAATTTAAATCTTTTTTGTAAAGGTTTCACCTGTTTGTGTGTGTGTGTGGGCATGTTTTTGTGAAATATCAGGACACAAATGTGTATAATGACATGGGTATTACAAAAAGAGGGTGAAATATGAGGACGTTCCCCATGTCCTCACTTTTCAAAATGCTTATAAATCACACAGAATGAGTTTTTTTCACAGTAAGTGAACTCCTGTAATGGGTAGGGGCAGAGTGTGTGTGTGTGTGTGTGTGTGTGTGTGTGTGTGTGTGTGTGTGTGTGTGTGTGTGTGTGTGTGTGTGTGTGTGTGTGTGTGTGTGTGTGTGTGTGTGTGTGTGTGTGTGTGTGTGTGTGTGTGATTGGTAGGTTTAGGGGCAGTGTGTGTGTGTGTGTGTGTGTGTGTGTGTGTGTGTGTGTGTGTGTGTGTGTGTGTGTGTGTGTGTGTGTGTGTGTGTGTGTGTGTGTGTGTGTGTGTGTGATGGGTAGGTTTAGGGGCAGTGTGTGTGTGTGTGTGTGTGTGCGATGGGTAGGTTTAGGGGCAGTGTGTGTGTGTGTGTGTGTGTGTGTGTGTGTGTGTGTGTGTGTGTGTGTGTGTGTGTGTGTGTGTGATGGGTAGGTTTAGGGGCAGGGGCAGTGTGTGTGTGTGTGTGTGTGATGGGTAGGTTTAGGGGCAGTGTGTGTGTGTGTGTCTGTGTGTGTGCGATGGGTAGGTTTAGGGGCAGTGTGTGTGTGTGTGTGTGTGTGTGTGTGTGTGTGTGTGTGTGTGTGTGTGTGTGTGTGTGTGTGTGTGTGTGTGTGTGTGTGTGTGTGTGTGTGATGGGTAGGTTTAGGGTCAGTGTAAGGGGATAGAAAATACGGTTTGTACGGTATAAAAACCATTACGCCTATGGAATGTCCTCACATTTCACAAAAACAAACATGTGTGTGTGTGTGTGTGTGTGTGTGTGTGTGTGTGATCTCACTGCGGTCGCTGTCACGCGCTCATCTCACTGACAGCTGTCAATCATAAAACACACACGATAAACAGCTAAAAACAATATGCAGACAGTAACAAATAACAACGAGAAGCAAAATTAAACAGAAGTTTGAGTTTTTAAAAAAAAAAGCATTTTTATTGTTCTTAGACGATGGAATCAGTGTGTAATG
>NC_137106.1:1534779-1571096 GCF_949357685.1 Gobio gobio | reverse complement strand
GTGTCATTTTATCAGTTAAAAAGTGTAAGTTTATCGGTTAAAAAGTGTCAATTTATCGGTTAAAAAGTGTCATTTTTATCAGTTAAAAAGTGTCAGTTTATCGGTTAAAAAGTGTCAGTTTATCGGTTAAAAAGTGTCAGTCTGTCGGTTAAAAAGTGTAATTTTATCGGTTAAAAAGTGTCATTTTATTGGTTAAAAAGTGTCAGTTTATTGGTTAAAAAGTGTCAGTTTATCAGTTAAAAAGTGTCAGTTTATCGGTTAAAAAGTGTCAGTCTGTCGGTTAAAAAGTGTAATTTTATCGGTTAAAAAGTGTCATTTTATTGGTTAAAAAGTGTCAGTTTATTGGTTAAAAAGTGTCAGTTTATCGGTTAAAAAGTGTCAGTCTGTCGGTTAAAAAGTGTCAGTTTATCAGTTAAAAAGTGTCATTTTATCGGTTAAAAAGTGTCATTTTATCGGTTAAAAAGTGTCATTTTATCGGTTAAAAAGTGTCATTTTATCGGTTAAAAAGTGTCAGTTTATCGGTTAAAAAGTGTCAGTTTATCGGTTAAAAAGTGTCAGTTTATCGGTTAAAAAGTGTCATTTTATCGGTTAAAAAGTGTCAGTCTGTCGGTTAAAAAGTGTAATTTTATCGGTTAAATAGTGTCAGTTTATTGGTTAAAAAGTGTCAGTTTATCGGTTAAAAAGTGTCAGTTTATCAGTTAAAAAGTGTCAGTTTATCAGTTAAAAAGTGTCAGTTTATCGGTTAAAAAGTGTCCGTTTATCGGCTAAAAAGTGTCAGTTTATCGGCTAAAAAGTGTCAGTTTATCGGCTAAAAAGTGTCAGTTTATCGGTTAAAAAGTGTAATTTTACTGGTTAAAAAGTGTAATTTTATCGGTTAAAAAGTGTCAGCTTATCGGTTAAAAAGTGTCAGTTTATCGGTTAAAAAGTGTAATTTTACTGGTTAAAAAGTGTAATTTTATCGGTTAAAAAGTGTCAGTTTATCGGTTAAAAAGTGTCAGTCTGTCGGTTAAAAACTGTCAGTTTATCGGTTAAAAAGTGTCAGTCTGTCGGTTAAAAAGTGTCAGTCTGTCGGTTAAAAAGTGTCATTTTATCGGTTAAAAAGTGTCATTTTATTGGTTAAAAAGTGTCAGTTTATCGGTTAAAAAGTGTCAGTTTATCGGCTAAAAAGTGTCAGTTTATCGGCTAAAAAGTGTCAGTTTATCGGCTAAAAAGTGTCAGTTTATCGGTTAAAAAGTGTCAGTTTATCGGTTAACGTGTCAGTTTATCAGTTAAAAAGTGTCAGTTTATCGGTTAAAAAGTGTCAGTTTATCGGCTAAAAAGTGTCAGTTTATCGGTTAACGTGTCAGTTTATCAGTTAAAAAGTGTCATTTTACTGGTTAAAAAGTGTAATTTTTATCGGTTAAAAAGTGTCAGTTTATCAGTTAAAAAGTGTCAGTTTATCAGTTAAAAAGTGTCAGTTTATCGGTTAAAAAGTGTCAGTTTATCGGTTAAAAAGTGTAATTTTATCATTTAAAAAGTGTCAGTTTTATCAGTTAAAAAATGTCAGTTTATCGGTTAAAAAGTGTCAGTTTATCGGTTAAAAAGTGTAATTTTATCGGTTAAAAAGTGTAATTTTACTGGTTAAAAAGTGTCATTTTATCGGTTAAAAAGTGTCAGCTTATCGGTTAAAAAGTGTCAGTTTATCGGTTAAAAAGTGTCAGTTTATCGGTTAAAAAGTGTCAGTTTATCGGTTAAAAAGTGTCATTTTTATCGGTTAAAAAGTGTCATTTTATCAGTTAAAAAGTGTCAGTTTATCAGACAAAAAGTGTCAGTTTATATGTTAAAAAGTGTCAGTTTATCAGCTAAAAAGTGTCATTTTATCAGACAAAAAGTGTCAGTTTATCGGTTAAAAAGTGTCAGTTTATCGGTTAAAAAGTGTCAGTTTATCGGCTAAAAAGTGTCAGTTTATCGGTTAAAAAGTGTCATTTTTATCGGTTAAAAAGTGTCATTTTATCAGTTAAAAAGTGTAAGTTTATCGGTTAAAAAGTGTCAATTTATCGGTTAAAAAGTGTCATTTTTATCAGTTAAAAAGTGTCAGTTTATCGGTTAAAAAGTGTCAGTTTATCGGTTAAAAAGTGTCAGTCTGTCGGTTAAAAAGTGTAATTTTATCGGTTAAAAAGTGTCATTTTATTGGTTAAAAAGTGTCAGTTTATTGGTTAAAAAGTGTCAGTTTATCGGTTAAAAAGTGTCAGTCTGTCGGTTAAAAAGTGTCATTTTATCAGTTAAAAAGTGTCATTTTATCGGTTAAAAAGTGTCATTTTATCGGTTAAAAAGTGTCAGTTTATCAGTTAAAAAGTGTCAGTTTATCGGTTAAAAAGTGTCAGTTTATCGGTTAAAAAGTGTAATTTTATCATTTAAAAAGTGTCAGTTTTATCAGTTAAAAAATGTCAGTTTATCGGTTAAAAAGTGTCAGTTTATCGGTTAAAAAGTGTAATTTTATCAGTTAAAAAGTGTCAGTTTTATCAGTTAAAAAGTGTCAGTTTATCGGTTAAAAAGTGTCATTTTATCAGACAAAAAGTGTCAGTTTATATGTTAAAAAGTGTCAGTTTATCAGCTAAAAAGTGTCATTTTATCAGACAAAAAGTGTCAGTTTATCGGTTAAAAAGTGTCAGTTTATCGGCTAAAAAGTGTCAGTTTATCGGCTAAAAAGGGTCAGTTTATCGGTTAAAAAGTGTAATTTTACTGGTTAAAAAGTGTAATTTTATCGGTTAAAAAGTGTCAGCTTATCGGTTAAAAAGTGTCAGTTTATCGGTTAAAAAGTGTCAGTTTATCGGTTAAAAAGTGTCAGTTTATCGGTTAAAAAGTGTCATTTTTATCGGTTAAAAAGTGTCATTTTATCAGTTAAAAAGTGTCAGTTTATCAGACAAAAAGTGTCAGTTTATATGTTAAAAAGTGTCAGTTTATCAGCTAAAAAGTGTCATTTTATCAGACAAAAAGTGTCAGTTTATCGGTTAAAAAGTGTCAGTTTATCGGCTAAAAAGTGTCAGTTTATCGGCTAAAAAGTTTCAGTTTATCGGTTAAAAAGTGTAATTTTACTGGTTAAAAAGTGTAATTTTATCGGTTAAAAAGTGTCAGCTTATCGGTTAAAAAGTGTCAGTTTATCGGTTAAAAAGTGTCAGTTTATCGGTTAAAAAGTGTCAGTTTATCGGTTAAAAAGTGTCAGTTTATCAGTTAAAAAGTGTCAGTTAATCGGTTAAAAAGTGTCAATTTATCGGTTAAAAAGTGTCATTTTTATCAGTTAAAAAGTGTCAGTTTATCGGTTAAAAAGTGTCAGTTTATCGGTTAAAAAGTGTCAGTCTGTCGGTTAAAAAGTGTAATTTTATCGGTTAAAAAGTGTCATTTTATTGGTTAAAAAGTGTCAGTTTATTGGTTAAAAAGTGTCAGTTTATCGGTTAAAAAGTGTCAGTCTGTCGGTTAAAAAGTGTCATTTTATCAGTTAAAAAGTGTCATTTTATCGGTTAAAAAGTGTCATTTTATCGGTTAAAAAGTGTCCGTTTATCGTTTAAAAAGTGTCATTTTATCGGTTAAAAAGTGTCATTTTATCGGTTAAAAAGTGTCAGTTTATCGGTTAAAAAGTGTCAGTCTGTCGGTTAAAAAGTGTAATTTTATCGGTTAAAAAGTGTCATTTTATTGGTTAAAAAGTGTCAGTTTATTGGTTAAAAAGTGTCAGTTTATCGGTTAAAAAGTGTCAGTCTGTCGGTTAAAAAGTGTCAGTTTATCAGTTAAAAAGTGTCAGTTTATCAGTTAAAAAGTGTCAGTTTATCGGTTAAAAAGTGTCAGTCTGTCGGTTAAAAAGTGTAATTTTATCGGTTAAAAAGTGTCATTTTATTGGTTAAAAAGTGTCAGTTTATTGGTTAAAAAGTGTCAGTTTATCGGTTAAAAAGTGTCAGTCTGTCGGTTAAAAAGTGTCAGTTTATCAGTTAAAAAGTGTCATTTTATCGGTTAAAAAGTGTCATTTTATCGGTTAAAAAGTGTCATTTTATCGGTTAAAAAGTGTCATTTTATCGGTTAAAAAGTGTCAGTTTATCGGTTAAAAAGTGTCAGTTTATCGGTTAAAAAGTGTCAGTTTATCGGTTAAAAAGTGTCATTTTATCGGTTAAAAAGTGTCAGTCTGTCGGTTAAAAAGTGTAATTTTATCGGTTAAATAGTGTCAGTTTATTGGTTAAAAAGTGTCAGTTTATCGGTTAAAAAGTGTCAGTTTATCAGTTAAAAAGTGTCAGTTTATCAGTTAAAAAGTGTCAGTTTATCGGTTAAAAAGTGTCCGTTTATCGGCTAAAAAGTGTCAGTTTATCGGCTAAAAAGTGTCAGTTTATCGGCTAAAAAGTGTCAGTTTATCGGTTAAAAAGTGTAATTTTACTGGTTAAAAAGTGTAATTTTATCGGTTAAAAAGTGTCAGCTTATCGGTTAAAAAGTGTCAGTTTATCGGTTAAAAAGTGTAATTTTACTGGTTAAAAAGTGTAATTTTATCGGTTAAAAAGTGTCAGTTTATCGGTTAAAAAGTGTCAGTCTGTCGGTTAAAAACTGTCAGTTTATCGGTTAAAAAGTGTCAGTCTGTCGGTTAAAAAGTGTCAGTCTGTCGGTTAAAAAGTGTCATTTTATCGGTTAAAAAGTGTCATTTTATTGGTTAAAAAGTGTCAGTTTATCGGTTAAAAAGTGTCAGTTTATCGGCTAAAAAGTGTCAGTTTATCGGCTAAAAAGTGTCAGTTTATCGGCTAAAAAGTGTCAGTTTATCGGTTAAAAAGTGTCAGTTTATCGGTTAAAGTGTCAGTTTATCAGTTAAAAAGTGTCAGTTTATCGGTTAAAAAGTGTCAGTTTATCGGCTAAAAAGTGTCAGTTTATCAGTTAAAAAGTGTAATTTTACTGGTTAAAAAGTGTAATTTTTATCGGTTAAAAAGTGTCAGTTTATCAGTTAAAAAGTGTCAGTGTATCAGTTGAAAAGTGTCAGTCTATCGGTTAAAAAGTGTCAGTTTATCGGTTAAAAAGTGTAATTTTATCAGTTAAAAAGTGTCAGTTTTATCAGTTAAAAAATGTCAGTTTATCGGTTAAAAAGTGTCAGTTTATCGGTTAAAAAGTGTAATTTTATCAGTTAAAAAGTGTCAGTTTTATCAGTTAAAAAGTGTCAGTTTATCGGTTAAAAAGTGTCATTTTATCAGACAAAAAGTGTCAGTTTATATGTTAAAAAGTGTCAGTTTATCGGCTAAAAAGTGTCATTTTATCAGACAAAAAGTGTCAGTTTATCGGTTAAAAAGTGTCAGTTTATCGGCTAAAAAGTGTCAGTTTATCGGCTAAAAAGTGTCAGTTTATCGGCTAAAAAGTGTCAGTTTATCGGTTAAAAAGTGTAATTTTACTGGTTAAAAAGTGTAATTTTATCGGTTAAAAAGTGTCAGCTTATCGGTTAAAAAGTGTCAGTTTATCGGTTAAAAAGTGTCAGTTTATCGGTTAAAAAGTGTCAGTTTATCGGTTAAAAAGTGTCATTTTTATCGGTTAAAAAGTGTCATTTTATCGGTTAAAAAGTGTCAGTTTATCGGTTAAAAAGTGTCAGTTTATCGGTTAAAAAGTGTCATTTTTATCGGTTAAAAAGTGTCAGTTTATCAGTTAAAAAGTGTCAGTTTATCAGTTAAAAAGTGTCAGTTTATCGGTTAAAAAGTGTCAGTTTATCGGTTAAAAAGTGTCAGTCTGTCGGTTAAAAAGTGTAATTTTATCGGTTAAAAAGTGTCATTTTATTGGTTAAAAAGTGTCAGTTTATTGGTTAAAAAGTGTCAGTTTATCGGTTAAAAAGTGTCAGTCTGTCGGTTAAAAAGTGTCATTTTATCAGTTAAAAAGTGTCATTTTATCAGTTAAAAAGTGTCATTTTATCGGTTAAAAAGTGTCAGTTTATCGGTTAAAAAGTGTCATTTTATCGGTTAAAAAGTGTCAGTTTATCAGTTAAAAAGTGTCAGTTTATCAGTTAAAAAGTGTCAGTTTATCGGTTAAAAAGTGTCAGTCTGTCGGTTAAAAAGTGTAATTTTATCGGTTAAAAAGTGTCATTTTATTGGTTAAAAAGTGTCAGTTTATTGGTTAAAAAGTGTCAGTTTATCGGTTAAAAAGTGTCAGTGTGTCGGTTAAAAAGTGTCATTTTATCAGTTAAAAAGTGTCATTTTATCGGTTAAAAAGTGTAATTTTATCGGTTAAAAAGTGTCATTTTATCGGTTAAAAAGTGTCAGTTTATCGTTTAAAAAGTGTCATTTTATCGGTTAAAAAGTGTCATTTTATCGGTTAAAAAGTGTCAGTTTATCGGTTAAAAAGTGTCAGTTTATCGGTTAAAAAGTGTCAGTTTATCAGTTAAAAAGTGTCAGTTTATCAGTTAAAAAGTGTCAGTTTATCGGTTAAAAAGTGTCAGTTTATCGGTTAAAAAGTGTCATTTTATCGGTTAAAAAGTGTCAGTTTATCAGTTAAAAAGTGTCAGTTTATCGGTTAAAAAGTGTCAGTTAAAAAGTGTCAGTTTATCGGTTAAAAAGTGTCAGTTTATCGGTTAAAACGTGTCAGTTTATCATTTAAAAAGTGTCAGTTTATCAGTTAAAAAGTGTCAGTTTATCGGTTAAAAAGTGTCATTTTATCGGTTAAAAAGTGTCATTTTATTGGTTAAAAAGTGTCAGTTTATCGGTTAAAAAGTGTCAGTTTATCAGTTAAAAAGTGTCAGTTTATCAGTTAAAAAGTGTAATTTTATCGGTTAAAAAGTGTCATTTTATCAGTTAAAAAGTGTCAGTTTATCAGTTAAAAAGTGTCAGTCTGTCGGTTAAAAAGTGTAATTTTATCGGTTAAAAAGTGTCATTTTATTGGTTAAAAAGTGTCAGTTTATTGGTTAAAAAGTGTCAGTTTATCAGTTAAAAAGTGTCAGTCTGTCGGTTAAAAAGTGTAATTTTATCGGTTAAAAAGTGTCATTTTATTGGTTAAAAAGTGTCAGTTTATTGGTTAAAAAGTGTCAGTTTATCGGTTAAAAAGTGTCAGTCTGTCGGTTAAAAAGTGTCATTTTATCAGTTAAAAAGTGTCATTTTATCGGTTAAAAAGTGTCATTTTATCGGTTAAAAAGTGTCATTTTATCGGTTAAAAAGGGTCAGTTTATCGTTTAAAAAGTGTCATTTTATCGGTTAAAAAGTGTCATTTTATCGGTTAAAAAGTGTCAGTTTATCGGTTAAAAAGTGTCATTTTATCGGTTAAAAAGTGTCAGTTTATCAGTTAAAAAGTCAGTTTATCGGTTAAAAAGTGTCAGTCTGTCGGTTAAAAAGTGTAATTTTTATCAGTTTAAGTCTAATATTATTACTATGGATCTTATTCACAGCAGCTCTGTCTTTTATTTTTCATGGGAATGACAGCGAGGCTGTGAGGGATACACACATCTCTTCAGTTGTACTGTTATTTCATGTGTTTTTGGATCATTCTGCTTACGAAATATTGCACAAATAAAACTTGTAGCTCGTAGGAGCTTATACAGCTTTATACAGCGGATGCCATTGAAATCACAGTACGTCTGTCCTCTCACAGCCTCACTTTCACACCCGTCTTGGCGCTGCTCTGAATGAGGTTATTAATGACACTTGTTTGTTCAGTACAGTTTTAGCTGTGTGTACTGTTGATTATCTGATGATTGGTTTGTGTGTGTGTGTGTGTGTGTGTGTGTGTGTGTGTGTGTGTGTGTGTGTGTGTGTGTGTGTGTGTGTGTGTGTGTGTGTGTGTGTGTGTGTGTGTGTGTGTGTGTGTGTGTGTGTTCACTCAGGACAATGGCAGGATCGGTGATGAGTTCATGAAGCAGATCCAGTCCATCGCTGCTTACACGCCTTATATGACCTGTCCAGGAAACCATGAGTGGGCTTTGTGAGTGTTTAACTAGGTTACAAAGTCACATTGATGGCTGAAATATAAATATATATGATCAAATAAATGCAGCTTTTATGAGCAGAAGAGACTCTTTCAGAAACATCAAACAATCTTAAAGGGTTAGTTCACCCAAAACTGTAAATTGTGTGATTAATGACTGAGCCTCATGTGGTTGGACACCCGTCAGACCTCCGTTCATCTTCAGACACAAATGAAGATATTTTAGTGTAAATCTGATGCTCTGAAAGGCCTCCATTGGCTCAACTTTACACTCTCAAGACCCTTAAAAGACACTAAAGACTAAAGTTACAAAGTCTCTCACTAGTACATCTAAACACACTAGTACATCTAGTACACTAAAGTCCATCTCACTACAGCGGCTCTACAATAACTTTATGAAGACGAGAATAGTTTTTGTGCGCAAAAAAACCCTAAATAACGACTTATATAGTGATGACGATTTCAAAACACGGCCTCATGAAGCTTCGAAGCGTTATGAATCAGTGAGTTGATTCAGCGGTTCAGAGCGTTATGAATCAGTGAGTTGATTCAGCGGTTCAGAGCGTTATGAATCAGTGAGTCGATTCAGCAGTTTGGATCGCCAAATTTCAGCAGTTTGACACACGATCCGAATCATGATTCGACTCACTGATTCATAACGCTTCGAAGCTTCATGATGCAGTGTTTTGAAATCGTCATCTCTATATAAGTCGTTATTTAGGGGTTTTTTGCACACAAAAACTATTCTCGCCGATTTATAAAGTTATTGTAGAGCCGCTGTAGTGAGATGGACTTTGTAACTTTAGTCTTTAGTGTCTTTTAAGGGTCTTGAGAGTGTAAAGTTGAGCCAATGGAGGCCTTTCAGAGCATCAGATTTACACTAAAATATCTTCATTTGTGTCTGAAGATGAACGGAGGTCTGACGGGTGTCCAACCACATGAGGCTCAGTCATTAATGACACAATTTACATTTTTGGGTGAACTAACCCTTTAATTATTCAAACTGTAAATGATTCACCAGACGCGATGGTTTTCATGTGTTTAGTGAATGTGTGCAGTTTGAGGTCTGACCACTGGAGGGAAGCACAAACCTGCGGATTAACTCAATAAGTCACAGAAACATTGACGTTAAACGTGATTTATTAGTGGTTTTGGGGCTTTAGTTTCTCCTGGTAATGCAGCAAACGTCTGCCAGAGGCCTGTTGTTTTCCCAGCCTTGACCTTATGACCCCTGTGTGCATCCATATCGGCATGACGGAAACGTTCCTGAACCCCTCCTGACCTCTTGACCTTTGACCCCACCCTCTCTGTTCACTGACCCTGAATTAGTCCGTATTCAAGCACACACGTGTCTCTCACCCAGGACGGACTGTCACTCATGTTTATGGGCCGAATGAAACCCGAGAGTTCTTGTGTTTGTTTCACACGAGTCATGTGACGCCTGCCGTGTTTATCTTCCAGTAACTTCTCCCACTACCGGAATCGCTTCAGTATGCCGGGACACACGGAGAATCTGTGGTACAGGTACGAGAGATCCCTCAGACAGGGCTGGAAAGAAACATTCATGTTTGCACAATCAGTTTCTGAAACATGAGGTGTGTTTATAAATGTGTGTGTGTTTAGCTGGAACGTCGGCCCCGCTCATATCATCTCCTTTTCCACTGAAGTCTATTTCTATCTGGAATACGGCCTTGATCTGATCTTCAGACAGTACGAGTGG
Organism: Gobio gobio; assembly: GCF_949357685.1. NCBI lineage: Eukaryota > Metazoa > Chordata > Actinopteri > Cypriniformes > Gobionidae > Gobio > Gobio gobio. The sequence goes on along the minus strand of NC_137106.1, from coordinate 1,561,483 downwards.
CTACAGACGGATCTCAAGGTGCAAACACAGATTCTACTGTAGATGATCGTCATAATCTACGGTGGCGCATTGCTGCCACATATTCTTTTTTCCACTCAATTATGTCGTAATAACGAGATGTTATGTCGTTAAAACGCATGATTTTCTCGTAATAAGGACATGTGTTGTATAGTGATGTGTGTATGTCTGTATCCACATTAGAGCCTATTTTGCTTCTTATTTATTAAATAAACTGGCAATTAGTTGCTGAAACTGAAAATTCACGAAATTCACTTTAAAGAAAGTCTTTCTATAAAACAAAATCATGTCTGACCCCACTCCATGTCTCCAGACATATTGCGCGTCTTACTCATGCTGCTCACTTTCCATAATCAACATATGAAATTAAAAAAATAATAATATAACAGGCTAATATTTTCACATATAGCCTAACTATGAAACTAAATCCCGCGCATTTTTTCCTTTATGACAGGAAACAACTCACAATACTCAATATACAGATCAGTTCAAGATATAATAATAAACTATAAACGGTCTACTTTTATTTGTGTACACTCGGGGAACAGATTATTTTGCACTCCACTCCAAACGCTTTATTAAATGCAAAGTTTTTAATTTCAAAAGCATTTCTAAATTCAGTTCATATTTCCAACAAACCAAATTCCAAGCCAAAATAACGAAGTGGTAAAAAATAAAACTTGTGAGTTGAAAAGGAAAAAATACGCGTGTGCTTTCGTCTATAAGGCTGTAAGACGCGCAATAGCCTATGTCTGGAGACATGGAGTGAGGTTAGACATGATTTTTATTGAGTTTTGCTTTATAGAAAGGCTTTCTTTAAAGCGAATTTCATGAATTTTCGGCTTCATCAACTAATTGCCTGTTTATTTAATAAATCAGAAGCAAACCAGGAACGCCGGGAATTAATTGACGTGCATAACGAACCCACTGGCCATGTTTCCGCAGCCTTTGAGTAGCGTCTTTCTGTTTTTAATACATTTCTTGAATATATGTCTTAATTACAGTAGGCCTATTACATAGTTATGATATTTGTGGCTGCACCGGGGTCCGTTATTTACTAGGTTAAAGTTACGCCACTGAGGCTAATCATGAGCGGTCCATGCATGGCACCTTACCCATGGCTATCTGTTATGAACTGTAGGCTACATCAATAAATTACAACAATTTCGTGCTGCCATTGATACAGGCAGTGGAAGAGCCTATTTTATGCTGAGCTTCTGCTTTTCAAACATGGAAGTGTGACAAAGGCACATAGGCTATATGAATTCTCTAATGTGGAGACATATACACACATCACTATACAACACATGTCCTTATTAGGAGAAAATATATGTTGTTTTAACGACATAAGTTCTGGTTATTATGAGAAAATTGTTGTTTTTACGAGAAAAATGTCGTTTTTAAGACAAGATCTCGTTATTATGAGAAAATTATGTTGTTTTTACGACAAGATCTCGTTATTATGAGAAAATTGTCATTTTTACGACATAAGATCGTTGTAAAAACGACAAGATCTTGTTATTATGAGAAAATTACGAGATCTTATGTCGTTTTTACAAGAAAAATGTCGTTTTTACGACATAAGATCTCGTTATTATGAGAAAATTATGTTGTTTTTACAAGAAAAATTTAGTTTTTACGACATAAATTCTCGTTATTATGAGAAAATTGTCATTTTTACGAGAAAAATGCTGTTTTTACGACATAAGATCTCGTTATTATGAGAAAATTGTTGTTTTTACGAGAAAAATATGTCGTTTTTAAGACAAGATCTCGTTATTATGAGAAAATTGTTGTTTTTACGAGAAAAATATGTCGTTTTTAAGACAAGATCTCGTTATTATGTGAAAATTGTTGTTTTTACGACATAAAATCTCGTTATTATGAGAAAATTGTTGTTTTTACGAAAATTTCCGTTTTTACGACATAAATTCTCGTTATTATGAGAAAATTGTCATTTTTACGAGAAAAATGCTGTTTTTACGACATAAGATCTCATTATTATGAGAATTGTCGTTTTTACGAGAAAAATGCTGTTTTTATGACATAAGATCTTTTTATTATGAGAAAAATTTTGTTTTTTACGAGAAAAATGTTGTTTTAACGAAATAATTTTCTCAAAATAACGAGATCTTATGTCGTTAAAACGGCATTTTTCTTGTAAAAACGACATAAGATCTCATTATGAGAAAATTGTTGTTTTTATGACAAAAATATGTCGTTTTTAAGACAAGATCTCGTTATTATGAGAAAATTCTTGTTTTTACGACAAGATCTCGTTATTATGAGAAAATTGTCATTTTTACGACATAAGATCTCGTTATTATGAGAAAATTGTTGTTTTTACGAGAAAAATTTCGTTTTTACGACATAATTTCTCGTTATTATGAGAATTGTCGTTTTTACGAGAAAAATGCTGTTTTTACGACATAAGATCTCATTATTATGAGAATTGTCGTTTTTACGAGAAAAATGCTGTTTTTATGACATAAGATCTTTTTATTATGAGAAAAATTTTGTTTTTTACGAGAAAAATGTTGTTTTAACGAAATAATTTTCTCAAAATAACGAGATCTTATGTCGTTAAAACGGCATTTTTCTTGTAAAAACGACATAAGATCTCATTATGAGAAAATTGTTGTTTTTATGACAAAAATATGTCGTTTTTAAGACAAGATCTCGTTATTATGAGAAAATTCTTGTTTTTACGACAAGATCTCGTTATTATGAGAAAATTGTCATTTTTACGACATAAGATCTCGTTATTATGAGAAAATTGTTGTTTTTACGAGAAAAATTTCGTTTTTACGACATAATTTCTCGTTATTATGAGAAAATTGTTGTTTTTACAAGAAAAAATCCGTTTTTATGACATAAATTCTCGTTATTATGAGAATTGTAATTTTTACGAGAAAAATGCTGTTTTTACGACATAAGATCTTTTTATTATGAGAAAATTGTTGTTTTTTACGAGAAAAATGTTGTTTTAACGACATAAGATCTTTTTATTATGAGAAAATTGTTGTTTTTACGAGAAAAATGCTGTTTTAACGACATAAGATCTTCTTATTATGAGAAAATTGTTGTTTTTTACGAGAAAAATGCTGTTTTTATGACATAAGATCTTGTTATTAAGACATAATTAATTGTAATTAATATGTGGCAGCAATGCGTTACCGTAATAATCCAATGTTGCATTAACTAAACATGAGCAGTGCATGTGGTAAACTAACTTTAACAACGTTTGATTGGTTCAGGAGGCGAACCGCCCGGAGAACCGAGCGCAGCGGCCCTGGATCATCACGATGGGACACAGACCCATGTACTGCTCCGACGACGATGGGGACGACTGCACGCGCTTCCAGAGCTACGTATGTGTCTGACGTTCATCACAGAAGCTCTTTAATTCATTCTCATGTGATCGTGACTCTCGAATCTATTAAAATGCCTCTATTCTGCTAGCGTAAAGCCTGATGTTGTTCTGGCGTCTCCTACAACACACTCATTCTCTCCTAATCTCCACTGCAGCTTCAGCTCTTTCCTCTCAGTGTCTGAAACGCTTCGGTCTCTCTAAACCCCGCCTCTCTGAGAGCTGCTCTGCTGTGATTGGCCAGAAACCGAGCGCTCATTATCATATCTGAATTTCAGCTCTTGACACGCTCTTTTCTTCATTTTTATTTGAAAACAAATGCCTTTCTGATCTGATATGTGATGGGGAAAAGGGAGTAGAGCGAGTTCAGCAAAAGGCGGATTCGAACACGGGTCGATTTACGTCTAATCTTCCTGCCATGTGTCTTACCTCTACACTACTGCCACTGTCTCCTTCCAGGTCCGACTCGGACGCAATGACACGAAACCAGTTGCTCCTGGACTGGAGGATTTATTCTATCAGTACGGTAAGTTATGCTTCCATAGCAGGTCTTCTTTCAGACTAGTGTAGAGAAAACAAGAGTTTATTTCATCGCTCTTGATCTATTAGCGTCTGTAGATTTCAATCTATACTGAGTTTGAGTCAGAAATCTCTTCACACACACCAAACTTCACACTTTTATTCATATCTATACTCTTAAGGTTTGTTCATAGATCATTCACTTGATTTATACAGCATTTTACTCCTAAAACATGGTGAAATGTATGCAAATGAGTGCATATTTAATTAGATAATGCCTAATTTGCATATTTGGGAAATATAATGATATCCATTAGTTACAGTTTTTACCTCATATTCAGCTGTAGTGTCTTGCCTTTGTGACAGTGTTTCAGCTGCATGTTGATCTGTATAATGACAAGCCTTACTGCATCACTCTGTGTGTGTGTGTGTGTGTGTGTGTGTGTGTGTGTGTGTGTGTGTGTGTGTGTGTGTGTGTGTGTGTGTGTGTGTGTGTGTGTGTGTGTGTGTGTGTGTGTGTGTGTGTATGTGTGTGTTTTGACATTTATATTTCTGTTTGCAGGAGTGGATCTGGAGCTCTGGGCTCATGAACACACGTATGAGAGACTCTGGCCTGTGTACGGATACAAGGTAATTAATGCCCGCCTCTGATTGGCTGAACAGCGTCTCTTAGCCCCGCCCTCACTCACTGTAGTTAATGCCCGCCTCTGGTCCTGATTAGCTGAACAGAGTCTCTTAGCCCCGCCCTCACTCACTGTAGTTAATGCCCGCCTCTGGTCCTGATTGGCTGAACAGAGTCTCTTAGCCCCGCCCTCACTCACTGTAGTTAATGCCCGCCTCTGGTCCTGATTGGCTGAACAGAGTCTCTTAGCCCCGCCCTCACTCACTGTAGTTAATGCCCTCCTCTGGCCTTGATTGGCTGAGCAGCGCCTCTTAGCCCCGCCCTCACTCACTGTAGTTAATGCCCTCCTCTGGCCTTGATTGGCTGAACAGAGTCTCTTAGCCCCGCCCTCACTCACTGTAGTTAATGCCCGCCTCTGGCATTGATTGGCTGAGCAGCGTCTCTTAGCCCCGCCCTCACTCACTGTAGTTAATGCCCTCCTCTGGCCTTGATTGGCTGAGCAGCGCCTCTTAGCCCCGCCCTCACTCATTGTAGTTAATGCCCTCCTCTGGTCTTGATTGGCTGAGAAGCATCTCTTAGCCCCGCCCTCACTCACTGTAGTTAATGCCCTCCTCTGGTCTTGATTGGCTGAGAAGTGTCTCCTAGCCCCGCCCTCACTCACTGTAGTTAATGCCCTCCTCTGGCCTTGATTGGCTGAGAAGCGTCTCTTAGCCCCGCCCTCAATCACTGTAGTTAATGCCCTCCTCTGGTCTTGATTGGCTGAGAAGCATCTCTTAGCCCCGCCCTCACTCACTGTAGTTAATGCCCTCCTCTGGCCTTGATTGGCTGAGAAGCGTCTCTTAGCCCCGCCCTCACTCATTGTAGTTAATGCCCTCCTCTGGCCTTGATTGGCTGAGAAGCATCTCTTAGCCCCGCCCTCACTCATTGTAGTTAATGCCCTCCTCTGGCCTTGATTGGCTGAGCAGCGCCTCTTAGCCCCGCCCTCACTCATTGTAGTTAATGCCCTCCTCTGGTCTTGATTGGCTGAGAAGCATCTCTTAGCCCCGCCCTCACTCACTGTAGTTAATGCCCTCCTCTGGTCTTGATTGGCTGAGAAGTGTCTCCTAGCCCCGCCCTCACTCACTGTAGTTAATGCCCTCCTCTGGCCTTGATTGGCTGAGAAGCGTCTCTTAGCCCCGCCCTCAATCACTGTAGTTAATGCCCTCCTCTGGTCTTGATTGGCTGAGAAGCATCTCTTAGCCCCGCCCTCACTCACTGTAGTTAATGCCCTCCTCTGGTCTTGATTGGCTGAGAAGTGTCTCCTAGCCCCGCCCTCACTCACTGTAGTTAATGCCCGCCTCTGGTCCTGATTGGCTGAGCAGCGTCTCCTAGCCCCGCCCTCACTCACTGTAGTTAATGCCCTCCTCTGGTCTTGATTGGCTGAGAAGCGTCTCTTAGCCCCGCCCTCACTCACTGTAGTTAATGCCCTCCTCTGGTCTTGATTGGCTGAGAAGTGTCTCTTAGCCCCGCCCTCACTCACTGTAGTTAATGCCCTCCTCTGGCCTTGATTGGCTGAGAAGCATCTCTTAGCCCCTCCCTCACTCACTGTAGTTAATGCCCTCCTCTGGTCTTGATTGGCTGAGAAGTGTCTCTTAGCCCCGCCCTCACTCACTGTAGTTAATGCCCTCCTCTGGCCTTGATTGGCTGAGAAGTGTCTCTTAGCCCCGCCCTCACTCAATGCAGTTAATGCCCTCCTCTGGCCTTGATTGGCTGAGAAGCATCTCTTAGCCCCTCCCTCACTCACTGTAGTTAATGCCCTCCTCTGGCCTTGATTGGCTGAGAAGCATCTCTTAGCCCCGCCCTCACTCACTGTAGTTAATGCCCGCCTCTGGCCTTGATTGGCTGAGAAGCATCTCTTAGCCCCGCCCTCACTCACTGTAGTTAATGCCCGCCTCTGGCCTTGATTGGCTGAGAAGCATCTCTTAGCCCCGCCCTCACTCACTGTAGTTAATGCCCGCCTCTGGCCTTGATTGGCTGAGAAGCATCTCTTAGCCCCGCCCTCACTCACTGTAGTTAATGCCCGCCTCTGGCCTTGATTGGCTGAGAAGCATCTCTTAGCCCCGCCCTCACTCACTGTAGTTAATGCCCACCTCTGGTCTTGATTGGCTGAGAAGCATCTCTTAGCTCCGCCCTCACTCACTGCAGTTAATGCCCACCTCTGGTCTTGATTGGCTGAGAAGCATCTCTTAGCTCCGCCCTCACTCACTGCAGTTAATGCCCGCCTCTGGCCTTGATTGGCTGTGAAGCATCTCTTAGCCCCGCCCTCACTCACTGTAGTTAATCCCCGCCTCTGGCCTTGATTGGCTGAGAAGCATCTCTTAGCCCCGCCCTCACTCACTGTAGTTAATGCCCGCCTCTGGCCTTGATTGGCTGAGAAGCATCTCTTAGCCCCGCCCTCACTCACTGTAGTTAATGCCCGCCTCTGGCCTTGATTGGCTGAGAAGCATCTCTTAGCCCCGCCCTCACTCACTGTAGTTGTCTCTGACACTGGAAGAGTTTGGTTGGTGTTGGTCATGTGACGCTGTTTTCTGCTGGGATTGAGACGGTCAAACCCACGCCATCATTACTGTTCGTATCACTGAGATTCAGATATGATAATGAGCGCTTGCTTTCTGACCGATCACAGCAGAGCAGCTCTCAGAGAGGCGGGGCTTAGAGAGACTGAAGCGTTGCAGACACTGAGAGAGAAGAGCTGAAGCTGCAGTGGAGATTAGGAGAGAATGAGTGTTTATTGCATGTGAATGTGAAACAACATCAGAAGCCTCAACACTAGCAGAATAGAGGCACTTTAAACCGCAGATTCTCGTTACTCTCTGAGATGTGACGTGTGTTTGTGTCTCGCAGGTGTTTAACGGCAGCTCTGAAGAGCCGTATGTCAATCCTAAAGCACCCGTTCATATAATCACAGGATCAGCCGTGAGTATCATCAGTGTCAAACACTAGCTCACTGCACACTACAGTATACACTGTGTGCTGTTCATTAGAGATACACATTCATAAACATTCAATAAACATTAAATTAACATTCATAAACATTCATAAACATTCATAAACATTCATAAACATTCAATTAACATTCAATTAACATTCATAAACATTTATAAACATTCATAAACATTCAATTAACATTCATAAACATTTATAAACATTCATAAACATTCAATTAACATTCATAAACATTCATAAACATTCATAAACATTCAATTAACATTCATAAACATTCAATAAACATTCATAAACATTCAATTAACATTCATAAACATTCAATTAACATTCATAAACATTCATAAACATTCATAAACATTCAATTAACATTCATAAACATTCATAAACATTCATAAACATTCATAAACATTAATAAACATTCATAAACATTCATAAACATTCAATTAACATTCATAAACATTCAATAAACATTCATAAACATTCATAAACATTCAATTAACATTCATAAACATTCAATAAACATTCATAAACATTCATAAACATTCAATTAACATTCATAAACATTCATAAACATTCAATTAACATTCATAAACATTCAATAAACATTCATAAACATTCAATTAACATTCATAAACATTCAATTAACATTCATAAACATTCAATTAACATTCATTAACATTAATAAACATTCAATTAACATTCATAAACATTCATAAACATTCAATTAACATTCATAAACATTCATAAACATTCAATAAACATTCATAAACATTCAATAAACATTCATAAACATTCATAAACATTCATAAACATTCATAAACATTCAATTAACATTCATAAACATTCAATAAACATTCAATTAACATTCATAAACATTCAATAAACATTCATAAACATTCAATTAACATTCATAAACATTCATAAACATTCAATTAACATTCATAAACATTCAATTAACATTCATAAACATTCATTAACATTCAATAAACATTCATAAACATTCATAAACATTCATTAACATTCATTAACATTCATAAACATTCATAAACATTCATATACATTCATAAACATTCATTAACATTCAATAAACATTCATAAACATTCATAAACATTCATAAACATTCATAAACATTCATAAACATTCAATTAACATTCATTAACATTCATAAACATTCATAAACATTCATAAACATTCATAAACATTCATTAACATTCATAAACATTCATAAACATTCATTAACATTCATAAACATTCATAAACATTCATAAACATTCAATTAACATTCATAAACATTCAATTAACATTCATAAACATTCAATAAACATTCATAAACATTCAATTAACATTCATAAACATTCATAAACATTCAATAAACATTCATAAACATTCAATTAACATTCATAAACATTCATAAACATTCAATTAACATTCATAAACATTCAATTAACATTCATAAACATTCATAAACATTCAATTAACATTCATAAACATTCATTTAACATTCATAAACATTCAATAAACATTCATAAACATTCAATTAACATTCATAAACATTCAATAAACATTCATAAACATTCAATTAACATTCATAAACATTCAATTAACATTCATAAACATTCAATAACATTCAATAACATTCATAAACATTCAATTAACATTCATAAACATTCAAATAACATTCATAAACATTCATAAACATTCAATTAACATTCAATTAACATTCATAAACATTCAATTAACATTCATAAACATTCAATTAACATTCATAAACATTCATAAACATTCAATTAACATTCATAAACATTCAATTAACATTCATAAACATTTAATACATATTCATAAACATTCAATTAACATTCATAAACATTCAATTAACATTCATAAACATTCAATTAACATTCATAAACATTCAATTAACATTCATAAACATTCAATTAACATTCATAAACATTCATAAACATTCATAAACATTCAATTAACATTCATAAACATTCAATTAACATTCATAAACATTCAATAAACATTCAATTAACATTCATAAACATTCAATTAACATTCATAAACATTAATAAACATTCAATTAACATTCATAAACATTCAATTAACATTCATAAACATTTAATACATATTCATAAACATTCAATTAACATTCATAAACATTCAATTAACATTCATAAACATTCAATTAACATTCAATTAACATTCATAAACATTTAATAAATATTCATAAACATTCAATTAACATTCATAAACATTCATAAACATTCATAAACATTCAATTAACATTCATAAACATTCAATTAACATTCATAAACATTCAATAAACATTCAATTAACATTCATAAACATTCAATTAACATTCATAAACATTAATAAACATTCAATTAACATTCATAAACATTCAATTAACATTCATAAACATTCATAAACATTTAATAAATATTCATAAACATTCATTTAACATTCATAAACATTCATAAACATTCATAAACATTCAATTAATATTCATAAACATTCAATTAACATTCATAAACATTCAATAAACATTCAATTAACATTCATAAACATTCAATTAACATTCATTAACATTCAATTAACATTCATAAACATTAATAAACATTCAATTAACATTCATAAACATTCAATTAACATTCATAAACATTCAATTAACATTCATAAACATTCAATTAACATTCATTACTTACTTTGTCACATGACCTCATCATTTGCGTCTTGGTTTTGCATTTTAAGGCAAGACACTACATGTGAATAGAGTCAAAATTGAACTAATAGATATCAACATACTCTCCCGGTTTATTGATTGTGTTAAGCATTACATGCTATGTTTAAATTATGCAAATTAGGCAATATTGAAATTAAATGTGTACTCAATTGAAATGCATTTCTAGAACATTGGATAAAGTCATGTTCTCAAGTCTAGTTTGATTTTGTTGACATGTTAGAGGTTGGGTTCGTCTTCGTTTATCAAATACTGTCAACAGCCAGAAACCAATATTTCACCATGTTTTAGAAGTAAAATGGGTAACACTGTATAATAATAACTACACGCTATGAAGCATTAGTTAAGCATTAGTAAATAGTTAATTCATCATTTATAAAGCATTAATATACATTAATAGGCAGTTTATAAATACAGCTATAAATGCTTTATTCAGGAACATATCTATAATGAACTGAGCTTTTATATCTCCTTTGTAAAAGCTTTAAATCGTCCTCACTTTAAATGAGCTCCCAGAAATAGTTCACTGACAACTACTAAATGTTTCATAACTTTCTGAGTTAAGCATGAATTACAGTATGAATACATGTTAATAAAGCATTTATTAACACACTGAGTAACTATTACTTTATGTCTAAATAATAAGATGTATAAATGTATATTTAAATAGTTTATTAATCCTTTACTTACACTTTCTAAATGATCTGATGAACCACTGACAACTCATAAATAACTGGTTTGTAAATAATGTAATACTTTATTTAGAAATGATAAATTGATAATTTATAAAGTATGAAAATACAATTAATAAACACATTATAGATATGCTTTTAAATCAAGAATAAAGCATTTATAGCTGTATTTATAAACTGCCTATCAATGTATATTAATGCTTTATAAATGATGAATTAACCATTTACTAATGCTTAATTAATGCTTCTTAGCGTGTAGTTATTATAAAGTGTTACCGTAAAATGCTGTATAAATCAAGTGAATGATATATGAACAACCCTAAACATAAAAATATGAATAAAAGTGTGAAGTTTGGTGTGTGTGAAGAGATTTCTGACTTAAACTCAGCACAGCTGGAAATCTACAGACGCTAATAGATCAAGAGCGACATGAAAATAAAATACATTTTGCATTAAAATAAATCCCTTCCAGCTCATTCGTAACTGCAAATGGAAGGTCAAGTTGAGTGCGTTGCATTGTGGGATACAGTATCCAGTGCATTCTGCTGAACACTGATTGTGTCTCGTCAGGGATGTCGAGAAAAGCACGACGGCTTCATCCCTAAGCCTCGAGACTGGAGCGCGTTCAGAAGCACAGATTACGGATACACACGCATGCGTCTGATCAACCACACACACCTGGACCTGGAGCAGGTGTCGGACGACCAGGTAACAACTCTTGCCCTCGTCTTTTCTTCTTCTAGTGTGCCGTATATCGAGTTAATCGCTTCACAAACAAGAGCAAATGTAGGCGGGGCTTGAGTGTGCTATTGGCTGATCTCCTGTGAGTGACAGGTGGCCCCGCCCTCGTCATCAGAGAAGAGATGAAGTTATTCTGACTCAATATCTGCTGTGATTCAGGGTTATGGTTTTTACTGAGGGATGTCGATGCCGCTCATCATTTCAACCCTTTTTTGCTACATTTTAAACCACTTTTGCTTCATTTGAACCTTTTTTGTTACATTTAATCCTGCTTTTGATAAATTTTAACCTGTTTTTGCTTCATTTGAACCTTTTTTGCTACATTTTAAACCACTTTTGCTTCATTTGAACCTTTTTTTGCTACATTTTAAACCACTTTTGCTTCATTTGAACCTTTTTTTGCTACATTTTAGACCACTTTTGCTACATTTTAACTTTTTTTTTTTGCTACATTTTAACCCGTTTTTGCTACATTTTAACCAGTTTTTGTTACTTTTTAACCTTTTTTGCTACGTATTCAATTTTTTTGCTACATTTGAACCCATTTTGCTACATTGTAACTTTTTTGCTACATTTTAAACAGTTTTTGTTACTTTTTAACCTTTTTTGCTACGTATTCAATTTTTTTGCTACATTTGAACCCATTTTGCTACATTGTAACTTTTTTGCTACATTTTAAACAGTTTTTGCTACTTTTTACCTTTTTTGCTACGTATAATTTTTTTTTTGCTACATTTGGACCCTTTTTTGCTACATTTGAACCTTTTTTGCTACATTTTTTTGTGCTACATTTGAACCCATTTTTGATACATTTGAATTAGTTTTTGCTACATTTGAAGCTTTTTTTGCTACACTTTAACCTGTTTTTGCTACATTTTAAACCACCTTTGCTTCATTTTAACCTTTTTTGCTACATTTTAGACCACTTTTGCTACATTTTAGACCACTTTTGCTACATTTTAGACCACTTTTGCTACATTTTAGACCACTTTTGCTACATTTTAGACCACTTTTGCTACATTTTAACTTTTTTTTTTGTTGCTACATTTTAACCAGTTTTTGTTACTTTTTAACCTTTTTTGCTACGTATTCAATTTTTTTGCTACATTTGAACCCGTTTTGCTACATTGTAACTTTTTTGCTACATTTTAACCCGTTTTTGCAACATTTTAACCTTTTTTGCTACTTTTTTGTGCTACATTTGAACCCATTTTTGATACATTTGATTCAGTTTTTGCTACATTTGAACTAGTTTTGTTACTTTTTAACCTTTTTTTTCTTCATTTCAACCCGTTTTTGCTACATTTGAAGCTTTTTTGCTACACTTTAACCTGTTTTTGCTACATTTGAAGCTTTTTTGCTACACTTTAACCTGTTTTTGCTACATTTCAACCCGTTTTTGCTAAATTTTAAACCACCTTTGCTTCATTTGAACCTTTTTTGCTACATTTAAACCTGCTTTTGATAAATTTTAACCTGTTTTGCTACATATGAACCCTTTTTTGCTACATATTAACATTTTATGCTACATGTTAACCGTTTCTCGCCATGTAAATATAAACAATTTGCGCTGTATTAAAATTGAGTGCTATATATTAATAAAACACTTCACTGGTGCTCAGATCTGATTGGTTGAGCGGCATGAATCATCAGTACATTTGTAAAATAGGGCGGCCCTCGTCATCAGAGAACAGATGAAGTTATTCTGATTCAGGATTATTAACACAATAATGATGTGCATTTACAATAAACACTGCATATATACATTTTTTGTACATTACATATGTGACTCTGTCTGCAGTACGGTAAAGTGATTGATCAGATCACGCTGGTGAAGGAGAAACACGGACCGCACGCCTGGCTCTGAAGATCCACGTCAACCAAACACACACTCTCTCTCTCAGGAAACACTTTGAAACCCAATCAACAATAAGACACACTTTAGCTGTAATCAAACAAACGAGGGAACCGAAGACGTCAAGGTCCTTCTGAAGCTCTCACAGGAACACATGTGTTTTGAGTTTGAACTGGAGACGATTCTTCAAGCCCCTTCCAGACTGATTTAAACCGTTGATTCTGCACTGGATTATCTCTGGATCTCATGAGAAACCCGTTCACTCCACAGGACCAGACGATGATTTGGGGTCTTTAATTGGATGGAATGAATGAACATTCTTTGATCTACCTTGTAAATGATTATATTTTAGTTAGGAGATAAAGTACTGTATGTAATCTACTTGATTTTTTTAAAACACTGAAATCTGTTCCTAAACCTAGTGAGCTCATAGCGTTTTAAGGCATCACACACATTATGCTGCTCTATAAGGGGTTCTGAGTTGCTCTAGATGTTCTTTTCAACTTGAGTGCCATGTTTTTATAACTGTGTTTTGCTATAAAAAAGGATTTGAGCTAATGTTTGTGGCTCACTGGGGTTTGGAATGGAGTGATTTATGCTTTGAACTTCACAAAAAGCTTTAATAAATTCATAATGTCTCAGTAACTGGTGTGTGTTTGAGAAACGCAGGAGCTGATGGTGTTTGACCTGGGTCACATCAGGTTCTGGTTTTCAGGAGGAAGATAAGCGGCGTTTAAAGTGATGGACATTTGCTGCACATGAACTCTAAAGTGTGTTGCGCAACACGGCCATATTTGTGGTCAATGCGGATCAGCAGGAGAAAACGTTTCACGAAAGAGCTTTCGCTCGGGAATTATTCACATTATAGAGTTAATTTCATATTACTCTGTTCCACATGGCAGAGGAAAATGGTAAGCTTGAGCTGCCATGTATACAGTATACATTTTTTTTTAAGATTTTTGAAGAAATTTACTTATACGATGCTAAAGATTTTAGTACAAATTTACTTATACGATGCTAAAGTGTACTTATACGATGCTAAAGATTTTAGTAGAAATTTACTTATACGATGCTAAAGATTTTAGTACAAATTTACTCATACGATGCTAAAGATTTTAGTACAAATTTACTTATACGATGCTAAAGATTTTAGTAGAAATTTACTTATACGATAGTAAAGATTTAAGCAGAAATTTACTTATACGATGGTAAAGATTTTAGCAGAAATTTACTTATACGATAGTAAAGATTTAAGCAGAAATTTACTTATACGATGCTAAAGATTTTAGTAGAAATTTACTTATACGATGGTAAAGATTTGAGCAGAAATTTACTTATACGATGCTAAAGATTTTAGTAGAAATTTACTTATACGATAGTAAAGATTTAAGCAGAAATTTACTTATACGATGGTAAAGATTTGAGCAGAAATTTACTTATACGATGCTAAAGATTTTAGTAGAAATTTACTTATACGATAGTAAAGATTTTAGCAGAAATTTACTGATACGATGGTAAAGATTTTAGTAGAAATTTACTTATATGATAGTAAAGATTTAAGCAGAAATTTATATTATACGATGGCAAAGATTTTAGTAGAAATTTACTTATACGATAGTAAAGATTTTAGCAGAAATGTACTTATACGATGGTAAAGATTTTAGCAGAAATTTACTCATACGATGGTAAAGATTTTAGCAGAAATTTACTTATACGATGGTAAAGATTTGAGCAGAAATTTACTTATACGATGGTAAAGATTTTAGCAGAAATTTACTTATACGATAGTAAAGATTTTAGCAGAAATACACTTATACGATGGTAAAGATTTTAGCAGAAATTTACTTATACGATAGTAAAGATTTGAGCAGAAATTTACTTATACGATGGTAAAGATTTTAGCAGAAATTTACTTATACGATGGTAAAGATTTGAGCAGAAATTTACTTATACGATAGTAAAGATTTGAGCAGAAATTTACTTATACGATGGTAAAGATTTTAGCAGAAATTTACTTATACGATGGTAAAGATTTGAGCAGAAATTTACTTATACGATAGTAAAGATTTGAGCAGAAATTTACTTATACGATGGTAAAGATTTGAGCAGAAATTTACTTATACGATAGTAAAGATTTTAGCAGAAATACACTTATACGATGGTAAAGATTTTAGCAGAATTTACTTATACGATAGTAAAGATTTTAGTATAAATTTACTCATATGATAGTAAAGATTTTAGCAGAAATTTACTCATACGATAGTAAAGATTTTAGCAGAAATTCACTTATACGATGGTAAAGATTTTAGCAGAAATTTACTTATACGATAGTAAAGATTTTAGCAGAAATTCACTTATACGATGGTAAAGATTTTAGCAGAAATTTACTTATACGATAGTAAAGATTTTAGCAGAAATTCACTTATACGATGGTAAAGATTTTAGCAGAAATTTACTTATACGATAGTAAAGATTTTAGTATAAATTTACTCATACGATAGTAAAGATTTTAGCAGAAATTTACTCATACGATAGTAAAGATTTTAGCAGAAATTTACTCATACGATAGTAAAGATTTTAGTATAAATTTACTCATACGATAGTAAAGATTTTAGCAGAAATTTACTTATACAATGGTAAAGATTTTAGCAGAAATTTACTTATACGATAGTAAAGATTTTAGTATAAATTTACTCATACAATAGTAAAGATTTTAGCAGAAATTTACTTATACAATGGTAAAGATTTTAGCAGAAATTTACTCATACTATAGTAAAGATTTTAGTATAAATTTACTCATACGATAGTAAAGATTTTAGCAGAAATGTACTTATACGATGGTAAAGATTTTAGCAGAAATTTACTTATACGATGGTAAAGATTTCAGTAGAAATTTACTTATACGATAGTAAAGATTATAGCAGAAATTTACTTATACAATAGTAAAGATTATAGCAGAAATTTACTTATACGATAGTAAAGATTTTAGTATAAATTTACTCATACGATAGTAAAGATTTTAGCAGAAATTTACTTATACGATAGGAAAGATTTTAGCAGAAATTCACTTATACGATGGTAAAGATTTTAGTAGAAATTTACTCATACACTAGTAAAGATTTTAGTATAAATTTACTCATACGATAGTAAAGATTTTAGCAGAAATTTACTTATACGATGGTAAAGATTTTAGTAGAAATTTACTTATACGATAGTAAAGATTATAGCAGAAATTTACTTATACGATAGTAAAGATTATAGCAGAAATTTACTTATACGATGTTTAAGATTTTAGTAGAAATGTATACGATGGTAAAGATTTTAGCAGAAATTTACTTATACGATAGTAAAGATTATAGCAGAAATTTACTTATACGATAGTAAAGATTATAGCAGAAATTTACTTATACGATGTTTAAGATTTTAGTAGAAATGTATACGATGCTAAGATTTTAGCAGAAATTTACTTATACGATGTTTAATATTTTAGTAGAAATGTATACGATGGTAAAGATTTTAGCAGAAATTTACTTATACGATGATAAAGATTTTAGCAGAAATTTACTTATACGATGTTTAAGATTTTTGTAGAAATGTATACGATGGTAAAGATTTTAGCAGAAATTTACTTATACGATGATAAAGATTTTAGCAGAAATTTACTTATACGATGTTTAAGATTTTTGTAGAAATGTATACGATGGTAAAGATGTTCGTATCTGTTCAATGACTTCAGGAACATTCTTCAAAACATCTAAACTAACAGAGAGAGTAAATAATAAGTAAATGTTGATGGTTAGTGAAGTATTTCCTTTGGTGTTCTGGACGAGGAGCAGCAGATGAAGTGTGTGCGAGACGTGTAGCGAGACGTGTAGCGAGACGTGTAGCGTTTGTGTGTGTTCTTGCTCACAACATTCCTGAGGGACAGACGCACTTCTGGTGTTTGTTTTTCTCCGTCATGAGATGGAAATGAAAGTCGTTCCTCACAGAAGTTTTCTCCTCTAGATGTTCCTAACCAGCTGATGTTTTCTGGAGATTCTTCTGTGTTTTCACGTCTGAGACGTTCCTGCCGTAGACACACACGAGTCCCATCAGGCATGCTGGGATAGATATACTACCACAGTGTGTGAAAGAAACCGCACTGCTGACGTGTGTTTACATCTGCACTGCATGGAAAATGTGTGTGGAATATGAATTTCAATGAAAGCAGCGGTTTTGTGCCATATTGGTGATACAACATTGCAAAATTGATGTTCTTCCTCAGTGTTTCTGTGTTGTTTTCCAGCACAAATATCAAAACATTCTTAAAACAAGACACATTTACTGGAGAAGAGAAATGGCCAAAGATATTAAGACTATGAAAAAAATTTCAAAATGAAATGAGCTCATGCTTAAAACAAAAACAAATATCTGCCAATAGAGTCAACAAAAAAAAAATTCAATTCAAACGGAAAACAAGATTATTATTCTGACCCCACTGGCAGATATTTGTTCTTGTTTTAGTCATAAACACTAAATTTTGATACATTTTTCAGCAAACAAGACTATAATAATCAGAATAAATAAAATAGTTAAAAAAGAAAGAGCTCAGGGCTTCTAACTATATAAAGAGCATGACTCGATGGATTGATGGATGGATTGATTGATTGATTGATTGATTGATTGATTGATTGATTGATTGATTGATTGATTGATTGATTGATTGATTGATTGATTGATCGATCTCAGTATTGATGATGTGAGTCTGATGGTTTCAGATGTGGATGAACTGCGGTGTTGTTTTAGTATCATTGATATACTATTATAGTTTTTATTCATATATTGAATGTTTTATTTTTACATGTATTTTTAGTTACTTTTTTGTATTTGAATGTTTTTGTTGATTTTTCACTCATATTTATCATTTATATCCTATTACAGTTTTTATTAATATTTTGCATTAGTTTTTATTTTAATATTTTCCATTTTCTTTTGGGGGTTTTTTTGGTGGTAATTTTGTTGTTTTTAATTATTGTTATTTTGTAATATCTATATATTTTTGATATGCTATTGTTTTTATTAATATTTTGAATTATATATTTTCCATTGTAATGTTTTAGCTTTATGTTTTTGTCATTTTTATTTTATTTATTTTTTCTGTCAAAAGTTTTTTTATACATTTTTATTTTAGTTATGGATTTAGTTATTTTTATACTTCAAGTTAAACTAAACAAAAATGAGAAATTTGGCCTTCTATCTGAAATAAAACAAGTTTTGACTTTTTTTTATTTCAATTAACGTTTATTTTAAGTAACAAATCTGTTTTTAGTTTTAGTTGATGTTAACAATAACCCTGACGAGTCTCTGCTGAGGTTCTGTTCCCATCTGGACGTCTGGCGTTTATCAGCACTGGTTTCCTGTGAGTCACGCAGAGATTGGATGAAACAAACGCTCTGCAGAACATCTGATGTTCCCGCACAGAATCAACACGCCGCTCACTGCGCTGAGATTAGACTCTTCCTCTGGAGACGAGCGCTGCTCACGGCTCAGGTGTTGCTGTCTGCTTTTGAAGATCTTCAGTGAGTAAAAAGCCGAAACTGCAAATGAGTGTGTTCAGTGACCTGGTTACGCTTCTCAGGACCTCAGAGGTCAGAGGTCACAACACCCATCAGCCTCTCTGCCATCCGTTCCTGTTCTATCCCCTCCAGATCTTCACTACAGCCCTGCATCTGGTACTTTCATCCGCTTCACTTTTGAGTATAAACACCAATCATTTTCATTCTGATGCTTTTCATTCAACTTATTTGTTCAGCACATCCCAAAGATGCTCTATTGGGTTGAGATCTGGAGACTGTGGGGCCATTTTAGTCCAGTGAACTCATTGTCATGTTCAAGAAACCAATTTGAAATGATTGGAGCTTTGTGACGGTGCATTATCCTGCTGGAAGTAGCCATCAGAGGATGGGGACATGGTGCTCATAAAGGGATGGACATGGGCAGAAACAATGCTCAGGTAGGCCGTGGCATTTAAACCATGCCCAATTGGCACTAAGGGGCCTAAAGTGTGCCAAGAAAACATCCCCCACACCATTACACCACCACCACCAGCCTGCACAGTGGGAACAAGGCATGATGATCCATGTTCTCATTCTGTTTACGCCAAATTCTGCCTCTACCATCTGAATGTCTCAACAGAAATCCAGACTCATCAGACCAGGCAACATTTTTCCAGTCTTCAACTGTCCAATTTTGGTGCAAATTGTCGCCTCTTTTTCCTCTTTGTAGTGGAGATGAGTGGTACCCGGTGGGGTCTTCTGCTGTTGTAGCCCATCCGCCTCAAGGTTGTGTGTGTTGTGGCTTCACAAATGCTTTGCTGCAGACCTCGGTTGTAACGAGTGGTTATTTCAGTCAAAGTTGCTCTTCTATCAGCTTGAATCAGTCGCCCATTGTCCTCTGACCTCTAGCATCAACAAGGCATTTTCTCCACAGGACTGCCGCATACTGGATGCTTTTCCCTTTTCACACCATTCTTTGTAAACCCTAGAAATGGTTGTGTGTGAAAATCCCAGTAACTGAGCAGATTGTGAAATACTCAGACCGGCCCGTCTGGCACCAACAACCATGCCATGCTCAAAATGTCTTAAATCCCCTTTCTTTCCCATTCCGACATTCAGTGTGGAGTTCAGGAGATTGACCAGGGCCACACCCCTAAATGCACTGAAGCAACTGCCATGTGATTGGTTGATTAGATAGTTGCATTAATGAGAAATTGAACAGGTGTTCCTAATAATCCTCTAGGTGAGTGTAGATATAGATGCAAGACCGGGATTATCTGTACTTTGAACAGTTGAATTCATGCATAAAAGAAAAATTATGTCTTAATATTTCTGTACTGAATTATTTGTGCATGAGCTTGAACAAATGACCTGAGTGGCAGATTTCAAGTGTGTGTGTGATTGCATACATGCACATGTGTGTAGAGAAGCTCTTTTCAAAACACGGTGAATCTCAGAACTGTGTGAATGCACAGCATTGTGTTCGACTGACGATAAACCTCAAACTCAGCGGCAGATCGGCATTCTTCACAGCTCTTAAATCTGCTTCCGCTCGCCGGCGTGCCCATGAAAGGCCGAGCCGGAAGCTGTGGCGTCAGAGTGGAGGAATTCTGGGAGATTAGGGCCAGTGAGCTGAAGCAGCTGCTGATGCAGTGAGTCACATTCACTCCCCGTTTTCTGTCTCTGGACGGCTTTATCAGTAAACCTGCGCCGCGCAACAGCCACTGTCGCTCACATAAACATGGAAAACACACGAAACACTCAAATCTGTGGAGGACGTTTACGGTAGACCAGCGCTTGTTGTGCTGATGTTGTGCTGTTTCCATGGTGACAGATGTGCTGTTGCACAAGCGTTTGCTGATCGACGCTCCTCCAAATGTGTTCATGCATGTTTTATAAGGCCTTTCCTCAATATCATGATCTCAGGGTGAAGTGAGTGTTTATTTTTCACCAGCTTGACTTCAGTGTGACTCATGAGCAGTTCATGTCCTAAAATTTATTTAGTTTCATAATCAAATTAACAAAAGAGAATTTAAAGAATGTTTACTGTGCTGAACATGTTTGACCTAATTTGGTGTTAGTTCTATTAAATTGCTTGATTGTGCTGTATTATTATCATTCAATATTGAGTTCAATCTTTAGTTGACTTGTTTTCTTTCCATTAGCTCAGGTTTTGTGTTTGGAGCCGATTGATCGTAGGCTTCAGTGATTTTCAGTTGAAAAAGCTTGAGTGAAATCATACACATAAAACAGGATGTTCAACTTGATTTGATCTGTGGTGAATTTATCAGACAGTGCACTATATAGGGGATAGGGAACTATCAGTGATATACAGGTGCTGGTTATATAATTAGAATATCATCAAAAAGTTGATTTATTTCACTAATTCCATTCAAAAAGTGAAACATGCATATTATATTCATTCATTACGCACAGATATATTTCAAATGTTTATTTCTTTTAATTTTGATGATTATAACTGACAACTAAGGAAAATCCCAAATTCAGAATCTCAGAAAATTAGAATATTGTGAAAAGGTTGAATATTGAAGACACACTCTAATCAGCTGATGAACTCAAAACACCTGCAAAGGCCTTTAATGGTCTCTCAGTCTAGTTCTGTAGGCCACACAATCATGGGGAAGAAGCTGACCTGACAGTTGTCCAAAAGATGACCTTTGACCCCTTGCACAAGGAGGGCAAGACACAAAAGGTTATTGCAAAAGAGGTCCAAGAGAGTCCAAGCACATTAATAGAGAGGCGAAGGGAAGGAAAATATGTGCTAGAAAAAAGTGTAGAAGCAATAGGGATAACCGCACCCTGGAGAGGATTGTGAAACAAAACCCATTCCAAAATCTGTGGGAGATTCACAAAGAGTGGACTGGAGCTGGAGTCAGTGCTTCAAGAACCACTACACACAGACGTATGCAAGACATGGGTTTCAGCTGTCGCACTCTTGACCAACAGACAGCGTCAGAAGCGTCTCGCCTGGGCTAAAGACAGACAGGACTGGAGCTGCTGAGTGGCCAAAGTTATGTTCTCTGATGAAGTCAATCAGGGTCCCAGAGTCTGGAGGAAGAGAGGAGAGGCACACAATCCACACTGCTGGAGCTCCAGTGTAAAGTTTCCACAGTCAGTGATGGTTTGGGGTGCCATGTCATCCGCTGGTGTTGGTCCACTGTGTTTTTCTGAGGTCAGAGGTCAACGCAGCCGTATACCAGGAAGTTTTAGAGCACTTCCTGCTTCCTGCTGCTGGCCAACTTTATGGAGATGCAGATTTCATTTTCCAACAGGACTGGGACCAGCACACAGTGCCAAAGCAACCAGTGCCTGGTTTAAGGACCATGATATCCCTGTTCCTGATTGGCCAGCAAACTCGCCTGACCTTAACCCCATAGAACATCTGTGAGGTATTGTGAAGAGGAAGATGCGATATGCAGAAGAGATGAAGGCCACTATCAGAGCGACCTGGGCTCATAACACCTGAGCAGAGCCTCAGTCTGATCTCCTCATGCCTCAGACTGATCTCCTCATGCCTCAGTCTGATCTCCTCACGCCTCAGTCTGATCTCCTCATGCCTCAGTCTGATCTCCTCATGCCTCAGTCTGATCTCCTCACGCCTCAGACTGATCTCCTCATGCCTCAGTCTGATCTCCTCACGCCTCAGTCTGATCTCCTCATGCCTCAGTCTGATCTCCTCACGCCTCAGTCTGATCTCCTCATGCCTCAGTCTGATCTCCTCACGCCTCAGTCTGATCTCCTCATGCCTCAGTCTGATCTCCTCATGCCTCAGTCTGATCTCCTCACGCCTCAGACTGATCTCCTCATGCCTCAGTCTGATCTCCTCACGCCTCAGTCTGATCTCCTCATGCCTCAGTCTGATCTCCTCATGCCTCAGTCTGATCTCCTCACGCCTCAGACTGATCTCCTCATGCCTCAGTCTGATCTCCTCACGCCTCAGTCTGATCTCCTCATGCCTCAGTCTGATCTCCTCACGCCTCAGTCTGATCTCCTCATGCCTCAGTCTGATCTCCTCACGCCTCAGTCTGATCTCCTCATGCCTCAGTCTGATCTCCTCATGCCTCAGTCTGATCTCCTCACGCCTCAGACTGATCTCCTCATGCCTCAGTCTGATCTCCTCACGCCTCAGTCTGATCTCCTCATGCCTCAGTCTGATCTCCTCATGCCTCAGTCTGATCTCCTCATGCCTCAGTCTGATCTCCTCATGCCTCAGACTGATCTCCTCATGCCTCAGTCTGATCTCCTCATGCCTCAGTCTGATCTCCTCACGCCTCAGTCTGATCTCCTCATGCCTCAGTCTGATCTCCTCATGCCTCAGTCTGATCTCCTCATGCCTCAGTCTGATCTCCTCATGCCTCAGTCTGATCTCCTCATGCCTCCTCATGCCTCAGTCTGATCTCCTCATGCCTCAGTCTGATCTCCTCACGCCTCAGTCTGATCTCCTCATGCCTCAGTCTGATCTCCTCATGCCTCAGTCTGATCTCCTCATGCCTCAGTCTGATCTCCTCACGCCTCAGTCTGATCTCCTCACGCCTCAGTCTGATCTCCTCATGCCTCAGTCTGATCTCCTCATGCCTCAGTCTGATCTCCTCATGCCTCAGTCTGATCTCCTCATGCCTCCTCATGCCTCAGTCTGATCTCCTCATGCCTCCTCATGCCTCAGTCTGATCTCCTCATGCCTCCTCATGCCTCAGTCTGATCTCCTCATGCCTCAGTCTGATCTCCTCATGCCTCAGACTGATCTCCTCATGCCTCAGACTGATCTCCTCATGCCTCAGTCTGATCTCCTCATGCCTCCTCATGCCTCAGTCTGATCTCCTCATGCCTCAGTCTGATCTCCTCATGCCTCAGACTGATCTCCTCATGCCTCAGTCTGATCTCCTCATGCCTCCTCATGCCTCAGTCTGATCTCCTCATGCCTCAGACTGATCTCCTCATGCCTCAGTCTGATCTCCTCATGCCTCCTCATGCCTCAGTCTGATCTCCTCATGCCTCAGTCTGATCTCCTCATGCCTCAGACTGATCTCCTCACGCCTCAGTCTGATCTCCTCATGCCTCAGTCTGATCTCCTCACGCCTCAGTCTGATCTCCTCACGCCTCAGTCTGATCTCCTCATGCCTCAGTCTGATCTCCTCATGCCTCAGTCTGATCTCCTCATGCCTCAGACTGATATCCTCACGCCTCAGTCTGATCTCCTCATGCCTCAGTCTGATCTCCTCATGCCTCAGTCTGATCTCCTCATGCCTCAGACTGATCTCCTCATGCCTCAGTCTGATCTCCTCATGCCTCCTCATGCCTCAGTCTGATCTCCTCATGCCTCAGACTGATCTCCTCATGCCTCAGTCTGATCTCCTCATGCCTCCTCATGCCTCAGTCTGATCTCCTCATGCCTCAGTCTGATCTCCTCATGCCTCAGTCTGATCTGCTCATGCCTCAGTCTGATCTCCTCATGCCTCAGTCTGATCTGCTCATGCCTCAGTCTGATCTCCTCATGCCTCAGTCTGATCTCCTCATGCCTCAGTCTGATCTGCTCATGCCTCAGTCTGATCTCCTCATGCCTCAGTCTGATCTGCTCATGCCTCAGTCTGATCTCCTCACGCCTCAGTCTGATCTCCTCACGCCTCAGACTGATCTCCTCACGCCTCAGACTGATCTCCTCATGCCTCAGTCTGATCTCCTCACGCCTCAGACTGATCTCCTCATGCCTCAGACTGATCTCCTCATGCCTCAGTCTGATCTCCTCATGCCTCAGTCTGATCTCCTCATGCCTCAGTCTGATCTCCTCATGCCTCAGTCTGATCTCCTCATGCCTCAGTCTGATCTCCTCATGCCTCAGTCTGATCTGCTCATGCCTCAGTCTGATCTCCTCATGCCTCAGTCTGATCTCCTCACGCCTCAGTCTGATCTCCTCATGCCTCAGTCTGATCTCCTCACGCCTCAGTCTGATCTCCTCATGCCTCAGACTGATCTCCTCACGCCTCAGTCTGATCTCCTCACGCCTCAGACTGATCTCCTCATGCCTCAGTCTGATCTCCTCATGCCTCAGTCTGATCTGCTCATGCCTCAGTCTGATCTCCTCATGCCTCAGTCTGATCTCCTCACGCCTCAGTCTGATCTCCTCATGCCTCAGTCTGATCTCCTCACGCCTCAGTCTGATCTCCTCATGCCTCAGACTGATCTCCTCACGCCTCAGTCTGATCTCCTCACGCCTCAGACTGATCTCCTCATGCCTCAGTCTGATCTCCTCATGCCTCAGTCTGATCTCCTCATGCCTCAGTCTGATCTCCTCATGCCTCAGACTGATCTCCTCATGCCTCAGTCTGATCTCCTCATGCCTCAGTCTGATCTCCTCATGCCTCAGTCTGATCTCCTCATGCCTCAGTCTGATCTCCTCATGCCTCAGTCTGATCTCCTCATGCCTCAGACTGATCTCCTCATGCCTCAGTCTGATCTCCTCATGCCTCAGTCTGATCTCCTCATGCCTCAGTCTGATCTCCTCATGCCTCAGACTGATCTCCTCATGCCTCAGTCTGATCTCCTCATGCCTCAGTCTGATCTCCTCATGCCTCAGTCTGATCTCCTCATGCCTCAGTCTGATCTCCTCATGCCTCAGTCTGATCTCCTCATGCCTCAGACTGATCTCCTCATGCCTCAGTCTGATCTCCTCATGCCTCAGACTGATCTCCTCATGCCTCAGTCTGATCTCCTCATGCCTCAGTCTGATCTCCTCATGCCTCAGTCTGATCTCCTCATGCCTCAGTCTGATCTCCTCATGCCTCAGACTGATCTCCTCACGCCTCAGTCTGATCTCCTCACGCCTCAGTCTGATCTCCTCATGCCTCATGCCTCAGTCTGATCTCCTCATGCCTCAGACTGATCTCCTCATGCCTCATGCCTCAGTCTGATCTCCTCATGCCTCAGACTGATCTCCTCATGCCTCAGTCTGATCTCCTCATGCCTCAGTCTGATCTCCTCATGCCTCAGACTGATCTCCTCATGCCTCATGCCTCAGTCTGATCTCCTCATGCCTCAGTCTGATCTCCTCATGCCTCAGACTGATCTCCTCATGCCTCATGCCTCAGTCTGATCTCCTCATGCCTCAGTCTGATCTCCTCATGCCTCAGTCTGATCTCCTCATGCCTCAGACTGATCTCCTCATGCCTCATGCCTCAGTCTGATCTCCTCATGCCTCAGTCTGATCTCCTCATGCCTCAGTCTGATCTCCTCATGCCTCAGTCTGATCTCCTCATGCCTCAGTCTGATCTCCTCACGCCTCAGTCTGATCTCCTCACGCCTCAGTCTGATCTCCTCATGCCTCAGTCTGATCTCCTCACGCCTCAGTCTGATCTCCTCATGCCTCAGTCTGATCTCCTCATGCCTCAGTCTGATCTCCTCACGCCTCAGTCTGATCTCCTCATGCCTCAGTCTGATCTCCTCACGCCTCAGTCTGATCTCCTCACGCCTCAGTCTGATCTCCTCATGCCTCAGTCTGATCTCCTCATGCCTCAGACTGATCTCCTCACGCCTCAGTCTGATCTCCTCATGCCTCAGTCTGATCTCCTCATGCCTCAGTCTGATCTCCTCATGCCTCAGTCTGATCTCCTCA
>NC_137106.1:1512279-1524779 GCF_949357685.1 Gobio gobio | reverse complement strand
TTCTGTGGTCTTTGCTAATCACAGTTCACTGACCAGTGCTTTACAGAGGAAACCGAACCGATAAAACCTCTGCAGTGAGTCATCAGACAACAACTTTTATTGCTTTTAACTATTTAAGAGTTATTGTGCACATTAATTGAGTTTAGAACATAATAAATACTATACATGGTCATGGCTTCATCATGTCTTAATAAAATGGACAAAATCCATGTGTTGCCCTCCAGTTCTGATGCTCACGTGCCACTGTTGGTGCTTTGGGCGGGGTCAGGGGTCAGCGGCTGTGCCGCCCCATACTCCACAAACTGAGATGCTCTGCGTATTCTGAGCCCTTTCTATCAGAACCAGCATTAACTTCTGCAGCAGTTTGAGCTCCAGTAGCTAGTCTGTAGATCGACCACACGGGCATCAATGAGCCTCGGCCGCCCATGACCCTGTGGCCGGTTCTCCACTGGTCCTCCATGACCCTGTGGCCGGTTCTCCACTGGTCCTCCATGACCCTGTGGCCGGTTCTCCACTGGTTCTTCATGACCCTGTGGCCGGTTCTCCACTGGTCCTCCATAACCCTGTGGCCGGTTCTCCACTGGTCCTCCATGACCCTGTGGCCAGTTCTCCACTGGTCCTTCATGACCCTGTGGCCGGTTCTCCACTGGTCCTTCATGACCCTGTGGCCGGTTCTCCACTGGTCCTCCATGACCCTGTGGCCGGTTCTCCACTGGTCCTCCATGACCCTGTGGCCAGTTCTCCACTGGTCCTTCATGACCCTGTGGCCGGTTCTCCACTGGTCCTCCATGACCCTGTGGCCGGTTCTCCACTGGTCCTTCATGACCCTGTGGCCGGTTCTCCACTGGTCCTTCATGACCCTGTGGCCGGTTCTCCACTGGTCCTTCATGACCCTGTGGCCGGTTCTCCACTGGTCCTCCATGACCCTGTGGCCGGTTCTCCACTGGTCCTCCATGACCCTGTGGCCGGTTCTCCACTGGTCCTTCATGACCCTGTGGCCGGTTCTCCACTGGTCCTTCATGACCCTGTGGCCGGTTCTCCACTGGTCCTTCATGACCCTGTGGCCGGTTCTCCACTGGTTCTTCATGACCCTGTGGCCGGTTCTCCACTGGTTCTTCATGACCCTGTGGCCGGTTCTCCACTGGTCCTTCATGACCCTGTGGCCGGTTCTCCACTGGTCCTTCAAGACCCTGTGGCCGGTTCTCCACTGGTCCTTCATGACCCTGTGGCCGGTTCTCCACTGGTCCTTTATGACCCTGTGGCCGGTTCTCCACTGGTCCTTCATGACCCTGTGGCCGGTTCTCCACTGGTCCTTCATGACCCTGTGGCCGGTTCTCCACTGGTCCTTCATGACCCTGTGGCCGGTTCTCCACTGGTCCTTCATGACCCTGTGGCCGGTTCTCCACTGGTCCTTCATGACCCTGTGGCCGGTTCTCCACTGGTCCTTTATGACCCTGTGGCCGGTTCTCCACTGGTCCTCCATGAACCTGTGGCCGGTTCTCCACTGGTCCTTCATGACCCTGTGGCTGGTTCTCCACTGGTCCTTCATGACCCTGTGGCCGGTTCTCCACTGGTCCTTCATGACCCTGTGGCCGGTTCTCCACTGGTCCTTCATGACCCTGTGGCCGGTTCTCCACTGGTCCTCCATGACCCTGTGGCCGGTTCTCCACTGGTCCTTCATGACCCTGTGGCCGGTTCTCCACTGGTCCTTCATGACCCTGTGGCCGGTTCTCCACTGGTCCTTCCTCTGAGCACTTTTGATAGAGACTGACCACTGCAGACCGGGAACACCCCACAAGAGCTGCAGTTTTGGAGATGCTCTGACCCGTCACAATCTGGCCCTTGTCAAACTCGCTCAAATCCTTACGCTTGCCCATTTTTCCTGCTTCTAACACATCAAGTCTGAGGACAAAATGTTCACTTGCTGCCTAATATATCCCACCCACTAACAGGAGATCATCAGTGTTATTCACTTCACCAGGTCATAATGTTATGCCTGATCGGTGTAGTTTCACTGCTTCCAGATGTTTCTTCATGATGTACTTCAACAGGTCAAATAAAACATGTTCCTTAATGACATCATCCTCCAGAAAGTGACATAATTTTGGAGGGAAATGGACAGCAAGTGTTTCCTGTGGATCTGATGGATTCTGCTTGAGATTTCTGGCTTTATCAGAAGCGTTTGCCTCCGTTAAACTCGCTCACCTCCACTGACAGAGAGTGAAATATCATGTTTGTCGTTCGCAGTAATATCCCACTCTGATTTATATTCCCAGGGACGCTGGTCTTTAGGTCTGTGCATTCCTCCAGCACACATTCCCTCCGGAGCCTTCCCTGGAGATGGAGAGTGTTTGGAGCTTCATGAATGCAGTGGAAAGGTCAGTCCGGCTCCGGCTCATCTCCACAGCTCAGGCGTCCTCAAACCCTCACTGCGCATTAAACACAGCTCAATCTTTTCCACATATGAGGGATTGTTTTACTGTTTAACATTATTGATCTGACTGCTCTGACACATGTTCTGAATGATGACTCTACTGTCTTCTGTAGAGCTGGATCTGACTTTGAGTCTATATCCGTTTGCCTCATTGATTCTGTTTATTACTGTGATAAGCGCTGTAGAAATAAAGCTGACTTGACTTGAATCACAATAGTTAGTTAGTTTGGATTAGAATTCAACCCAAGCGCTATAAAGCCCGCCCTGATGATCTGATTGGTCCGAACAGCTCTGGGTCCAGCATAGTTGCTCCAGAACCAATCAAGTCCAGACCGAACTTCCCCACCTCAAATGTTGTGGGTGGGGCTAAATTCGGCTGGCATCCAGGCTATTTCCGTCTTGTTTTCCAGCGTAAATATCTAAACATTCTTAAATCAAGACACACTTATTGGAGATGCAAAATGACTGATGAGATTAAGCCTTGTTTTCTGGGGGGAAAATCATCAAATGAAGTGAGTTTGAGCTTAAAACAAGAACAGACAAATCAACTTCATTCAAAGGGAAAACAAGTTTATTTTCTGAGCCCATTGGCCGATATTTGTTCTGGTTTTAAGCTTAAAGTCACAGAAAAACAAAAGACGTGTAATTTTGCTTCTCCAGTAAATGTATCTCGATTTAACCTCCCAGCTCAAGGACAATTTTTGGGGATTTCCGCCTGGATTTGGCCTACCCAAAATGAAAAAACACTGCTAAAAGTGATTTAAGTATTAAGTAAAAAGAGGTGCTTTTTGATTTTTTTGGTTATAAATTCATTTTTGAAAGTGTACTGTATATCTCAGGCCCTGTTTGCTCTAGCACCCTGCAGACAGTTGTGGCTATTTGCTCTAGCACCCTGCAGACAATTGTGGCTATTTGCTCTAGCACCCTGCAGACAGTTGTGGCTGTTTGCTCTAGCACCCTGCAGACAGTTGTGGCTATTTGCTCTAGCACCCTGCAGACAGTTTTGGCTGTTTGCTCTAGCACCCTGCAGACAGTTTTGTCTGTTTGCTCTAGCACCCTGCAGACAGTTGTGGCTGTTTGCTCTAGCACCCTGCAGACAGTTGTGGCTGTTTGCTCTAGCACCCTGCAGACAGTTGTGGCTGTTTGCTCTAGCACCCTGCAGACAGTTGTGACTGTTTGCTCTAGCACCCTGCAGACAGTTGTGGCTGTTTGCTCTAGCACCCTGCAGACAGTTGTGGCTGTTTGCTCTAGCACCCTGCAGACAGTTGTGGCTGTTTGCTCTAGCACCCTGCAGACAGGTGTGGCTATTTGCTCTAGCACCCTGCAGACAGTTGTGGCTGTTTGCTCTAGCACCCTGCAGACAGTTGTGGTTGTTTGCTCTAGCACCCTGCAGACAGTTGTGGCTGTTTGCTCTAGCACCCTGCAGACAGTTGTGGCTATTTGCTCTAGCACCCTGCAGACAGTTGTGGCTATTTGCTCTAGCACCCTGCAGACAGTTGTGGCTATTTGCTCTAGCACCCTGCAGACAGTTGTGGCTGTTTGCTCTAGCACCCTCAGACAGTTGTGGCTGTTTGCTCTAGCACCCTGCAGACAGTTGTGGCTGTTTGCTCTAGCACCCTGCAGACAGTTGTGGCTATTTGCTCTAGCACCCTGCAGACAGTTGTGGCTATTTGCTCTAGCACCCTGCAGACAGTTGTGGCTATTTGCTCTAGCACCCTGCAGACAGTTGTGGCTGTTTGCTCTAGCACCCTCAGACAGTTGTGGCTGTTTGCTCTAGCACCCTGCAGACAGTTGTGGCTATTTGCTCTAGCACCCTGCAGACAGTTGTGGCTGTTTGCTCTAGCACCCTGCAGACAGTTGTGGCTGTTTGCTCTAGCACCCTGCAGACAGTTGTGGTTGTTTGCTCTAGCACCCTGCAGACAGGTGTGGCTATTTGCTCTAGCACCCTGCAGACAGTTGTGGCTGTTTGCTCTAGCACCCTGCAGACAGTTGTGGCTGTTTGCTCTAGCACCCTGCAGACAGGTGTGGCTATTTGCTCTAGCACCCTGCAGACAGTTGTGGCTGTTTGCTCTAGCACCCTGCAGACAGTTGTGGTTGTTTGCTCTAGCACCCTGCAGACAGTTGTGGCTATTTGCTCTAGCACCCTGCAGACAGTTGTGGCTATTTGCTCTAGCACCCTGCAGACAGTTGTGGCTATTTGCTCTAGCACCCTGCAGACAGTTGTGGCTATTTGCTCTAGCACCCTGCAGACAGTAGTGGATGTTTGCTCTAGCACCCTCAGACAGTTGTGGCTGTTTGCTCTAGCACCCTGCAGACAGTTGTGGCTGTTTGCTCTAGCACCCTGCAGACAGTTGTGGCTATTTGCTCTAGCACCCTGCAGACAGTTGTGGCTATTTGCTCTAGCACCCTGCAGACAGTTGTGGCTATTTGCTCTAGCACCCTGCAGACAGTTGTGGCTATTTGCTCTAGCACCCTGCAGACAGTAGTGGATGTTTGCTCTAGCACCCTGCAGACAGTTGTGACTGTTTGCTCTAGCACCCTCAGACAGTTTTGTCTGTTTGCTCTAGCACCCTGCAGACAGTTTTGTCTGTTTGCTCTAGCACCCTGCAGACAGTTGTGGCTGTTTGCTCTAGCACCCTGCAGACAGTTGTGGCTGTTTGTTCTAGCACCCTGCAGACAGTTGTGGCTATTTGCTCTAGCACCCTCAGACAGTTGTGGCTATTTGCTCTAGCACCCTCAGACAGTTGTGGCTATTTGCTCTAGCACCCTGCAGACAGTTGTGGTTGTTTGCTCTAGCACCCTGCAGACAGTTGTGGCTGTTTGTTCTAGCACCCTGCAGACAGTTGTGGTTGTTTGCGCTAGCACCCTGCAGACAGTTTTGTCTGTTTGCTCTAGCACCCTGCAGACAGTTGTGGTTGTTTGCTCTAGCACCCTGCAGACAGTTGTGGCTGTTTGCTCTAGCACCCTGCAGACAGTTGTGGCTGTTTGCTCTAGCACCCTGCAGACAGTTGTGGCTGTTTGCTCTAGCACCCTGCAGACAGTTGTGGCTGTTTGCTCTAGCACCCTGCAGACAGTTGTGACTGTTTGCTCTAGCACCCTGCAGACAGTTTTGGCTGTTTGCTCTAGCACCCTGCAGACAGTTGTGGCTATTTGCTCTAGCACCCTGCAGACAGTTGTGGCTATTTGCTCTAGCACCCTGCAGACAGTTGTGGCTATTTGCTCTAGCACCCTGCAGACAGTTGTGGCTATTTGCTCTAGCACCCTGCAGACAGTTGTGGCTATTTGCTCTAGCACCCTGCAGACAGTTGTGGCTATTTGCTCTAGCACCCTGCAGACAGTAGTGGATGTTTGCTCTAGCACCCTGCAGACAGTTGTGGCTGTTTGCTCTAGCACCCTGCAGACAGTTGTGGTTGTTTGCTCTAGCACCCTGCAGACAGTTTTGGCTGTTTGCTCTAGCACCCTGCAGACAGTTGTGACTGTTTGCTCTAGCACCCTGCAGACAGTTGTGGCTGTTTGCTCTAGCAACCTGCAGACAGTTGTGGCTGTTTGCTCTAGCACCCTGCAGACAGTTGTGGCTGTTTGCTCTAGCACCCTGCAGACAGTTGTGGCTGTTTGCTCTAGCACCCTGCAGACAGTTTTGGCTGTTTGCTCTAGCACCCTGCAGACAGTTTTGGCTGTTTGCTCTAGCACCCTGCAGACAGTTGTGGCTGTTTGCTCTAGCACCCTGCAGACAGTTGTGACTGTTTGCTCTAGCACCCTGCAGACAGTTGTGGCTGTTTGCTCTAGCACCCTGCAGACAGTTTTGGCTGTTTGCTCTAGCACCCTGCAGACAGTTGTGGCTGTTTGCTCTAGCACCCTGCAGACAGTTGTGACTGTTTGCTCTAGCACCCTGCAGACAGTTGTGACTGTTTGCTCTAGCACCCTGCAGACAGTTGTGGCTGTTTGCTCTAGCACCCTGCAGACAGTTGTGACTGTTTGCTCTAGCACCCTGCAGACAGTTGTGACTGTTTGCTCTAGCACCCTGCAGACAGTTGTGGCTGTTTGCTCTAGCACCCTGCAGACAGTTTTGGCTGTTTCCACTAGAACAAATGAATGTGAAGGGAGGAATATTACCATTTTTTGTCTGCCCATATACAATGGTGTAAATGCAATGTCCCAGTGTCACAAAATTATTTTTCCAGTGTTTGCTGACATACGCTGGAAACAGCCAAAACTTATCAGGTTCCTTGGAGTTTAAGAGGTTATGAATGCTTAGATATTTGTGCTGGAAAACCAGACAGATACACTGAGGGAGAACATCAGATTTGTTGTCTTACAGTCTCCAGATCCGCTGGAATCATGCATGCACTTCCCTACCAAATTTCCTGATGTACAAATGAATTGTTTACAGATCATACATCTGTCAAGGATCTTTAACTATCTACTGGAACTGGAACCCCCCCCCCCCAGATGCACAATATCATTCAACTGCGTTTCAAGACCTCAAATGTAAACAGAACAGACACACGAGAGCAGCTTGTGATTGTGTTTGATTTTCATATTGCTCAAACATTTGCAGATTCCCACTTCAAAGAGAGCCTGACATTGATTCGAGAGTGGAACAGGCGAATGTGATCTTTTGTGGAGTGGTAAGTGATTGAGCAGAAGGAAGCCACTGGTACGTGCATGGAGAGTTTTGCACTAATGTTTGGCACAATCGCCTGGCTCAGATCCCGTCTCTGAGAATGTCTGCGGAACGAGCACATGCAGTAGTCATTATGCCGTGCAGGGGGCCGCGGAGGACACACACACACACACACACACACACACACACACACACACACACACACACACACACACACACACACACACACACACACACACACACACACACACACACACACACACACACACGCACACACACACACACACACACACGCAGCGGAGCGCGTCCAGCGATGCCACTGCAATCTACAGCCCACTGCGGGGAAACTTACAGGCTTGAGTTGATGTGAAAAACGTATGTAGCGCGTGCTGATGACAGAAGAAATATGGGAGGTGAAGCAGTTAAAGCTCAACGGCTGGGAAATGCATCGCTGGTTAGAGCCAAACATGAAGCCGGAGAACAAACGTTCTTCCACCAACGTTAATAGAACGTTCATGCAAAGTTATCTAGTCTTTAAAGGGTTAGTTCACCCAAAAATGTAAATTGTGTCATTAATGACTGAGCCTCATGTGGTTGGACACCCGTCAGACCTCCGTTCATCTTCAGACACAAATGAAGATATTTTAGTGTAAATCTCCATTGGCTCAACTTTACACTCTCAAGACCCTTAAAAGACACTAAAGACTAAAGTTACAAAGTCCATCTCACTACAGCGGCTCTACAATAACTTTATGAAGACGAGAATAGTTTCTGTGCGCAAAAAAACCCTAAATAACGACTTATATAGTGATGACGATTTCAAAACACGGCCTCATGAAGTTTCGAAGCGTTATGAATCAGTGAGTCGAATCATGATTCGGAACGCGTGTCAAACCGCCAAACTGCTGAAATTTGGCGATCCAAACTGCTGAATCGACTCACTGATTCATAACACTCTGAACCACTGAATCGACTCACTGATTCATAACGCTCTGAACAACTGAATCGACTCACTGATTCATAATGCTCTGAACGGCTGAATCGACTCACTGATTCCTAACGCTCTGAACCGCTGAATCGACTCACTGATTCATAACGCTCTGAACCGCTGAGTCGACTCACTGATTCATAACGCTCTGAACCGCTGAATCGACTCACTGATTCATAACGTTCTGAACCGCTGAATCGACTCACCGATTCATAACGCTCTGAACGGCTGAATCGACTCACTGATTCATAACACTCTGAACCGCTGAATCGACTCACTGATTCATAACGCTCTGAACTGCTGAATCGACTCACTGATTCATAACACTCTGAACCGCTGAATCGACTCACTGATTCATAACGCTCTGAACTGCTGAATCGACTCACTGATTCATAACGTTTCGAAGCTTCATGAGGCCGTGTTTTGAAATCGTCATCACTATATAAGTCGTTATTTAGGGTTTTTTTCACAAAAACTATTCTCGTCTTCATAAAGTTATTGTAGAGCCGCTGTAGTGAGATGGACTTTGTAACTTTAGTCTTTAGTGTCTTTTAAGGGTCTTGAGAGTGTAAAGTTGAGCCAATGGAGGCCTTTCAGAGCATCAGATTTACACTAAAATATCTTCATTTGTGTCTGAAGATGAACGGAGGTCTGACGGGTGTCCAACCACATGAGGCTCAGTCATTAATGACACAATTTACATTTTTGGCTGAACTAACCCTTTAATAATGTTCTCAAAACATTAGCACAAAAACATTATTCATACATCCTTTCAGTTTGCCGTTATAGAATGTTATAGAAATGTTACTAATTGTTTCAGAACATGAATGAACATTCAAAAGTAACGTTCCCATAATGTTTGAATGATACAATGGAATGTTTCCTTAACATTCAAAAACATTTTAAAAAAGAGAGAACATTCAGAAAACTTTTAGAAATAAAATTTTCAGAATTTAATGGGATCATAGAACATACACTACAGTATATTGCCAAGAGTATTGTTCCGCCAAATAAGTCCATTCGGGACATTTCCTCACTACTAAATATTCCACGCTCAACTGTTAGTGGGATTATAACAAAGTGGAAGCCATTCGGAACAACAGCAACTCAACCACAAAGTGAAATCACAGAGCGGGGTCAGCACATGCTGAGGGTCACAGAGCGGGGTCAGCACATGCTGAGGGTCACAGAGCGGGGTCAGCACATGCTGAGGGTCACAGAGCGGGGTCAGCACATGCTGAGGGTCACAGAGCGGGGTCAGCGCATGCTGAGGGTCACAGAGCGGGGTCAGCACATGCTGAGGGTCACAGAGCGGGGTCAGCACATGCTGAGGGTCACAGAGCGGGGTCAGCGCATGCTGAGGGTCACAGAGCGGGGTCAGCGCATGCTGAGGGTCACAGAGCGGGGTCAGCACATGCTGAGGGTCACAGAGCGGGGTCAGCACATGCTGAGGGTCACAGAGCGGGGTCAGCACATGCTGAGGGTCACAGAGCGGGGTCAGCGCATGCTGAGGGTCACAGAGCGGGGTCAGCACATGCTGAGGGTCACAGAGCGGGGTCAGCACATGCTGAGGGTCACAGAGCGGGGTCAGCACATGCTGAGGGTCACAGAGCGGGGTCAGCACATGCTGAGGGTCACAGAGCGGGGTCAGCGCATGCTGAGGGTCACAGAGCGGGGTCAGCGCATGCTGAGGGTCACAGAGCGGGGTCAGCGCATGCTGAGGGTCACAGAGCGGGGTCAGCACATGCTGAGGGTCACAGAGCGGGGTCAGCGCATGCTGAGGGTCACAGAGCGGGGTCAGCGCATGCTGAGGGTCACAGAGCGGGGTCAGCACAAGCTGAGGGTCACAGAGCGGGGTCAGCGCATGCTGAGGGTCACAGAGCGGGGTCAGCGCATGCTGAGGGTCACAGAGCGGGGTCAGCGCATGCTGAGGGTCACAGAGCGGGGTCAGCACAAGCTGAGGGTCACAGAAGTCACCAACTTTCTGCAGAGTCAAGAGCTCCAGACCTCCAAACTTCTGTGTCCTTCAGATGAGCTCAAGAACAGTGTGTAGAGCTTCATGGAATGGGTTTCCATGGCCGAGCAGCTCATCCAAGCCTTACTTCACCAAGTGCAATGCAAAGCGTGGGATGCAGTGGGGTAAAGTGCGCCGCCACTGGACTCTAGAGCAGTGGAGACGTGTTCTCTGAGTGACCAATCACGCTTCTCTGTCTGACAATCCCATGGACGAGTCTGGGTTTGGCAGTTGCCAAGAGAACGGGACTTGCCTGACTGCGTTGTGCCAAGTGTAAAGTTTGGTGGAGGGGGGGATTATGGGGTGGGTTGTTTTTCAGGGGTTAGTTCCAGTGAAAGGAACTCTTAATGCTTCACCAAGACATTTTGGACAATTTCATGCTCCCAACTTTGTGGGACCAGTTTGGGGACGGCCCCTTCCTGTCCCAGCATGACTGACCAGTGCACAAAGCGTCGCTCCATAAAGACATGATGAGGAGTTTGGTGTGGAGGAACTGGAGGAACTGGAGTCCTGATAGAACAGCTTTGGGATGAATTAGAGCGGAGACTGAGAGCCAGGCCTTCTCGTCCAACATCACTAATGAAAAATCCCCATAAACACACTCCTAAACCTGGAGGAAAGAAGAGCTGGAGCTGCTAGAGCTGCAAAGGGTGGCCGTCTCCATATGAAACCTTACGGATTAAGAATGGGATAAAGTTCATGTGCATGTAAAGGCAGGCATCCCAAAACTTTGGCAATATACTGTTTTTTTTTTTTTTTTTGGTAGGAAGATTAACTTACAAGAAACTGTTTACATAATCCATTTGCTTTCATAAAGTCATATGTTTGTCAGTGAAACAAACTTTTTATACTCAAATGACGTGAGGGTCAAGTCAGATTTATTTCTACAGCGCTTTATACAACACAGATTGTTTCAATGCAAAGTTCATCAAATATGAGACAAATTCCATTAAGCTGTAAAGCAGCTCTACAAAAGACAATAGTCATTATTCACATCAATTTAACCTGTTTGAGATTGTCTATTAACCTCTTAATTCTGAGAGATTATTGTCTATTAACCTCTTAATTCTGTGAGATTATTGTCTATTAACCTCTTAATTCTGGGAGATTATTTTCTATTAATCTCTTAATTCTGTGATATTATTTTCTATTAATCTCTTAATTCTGTGATATTATTGTCTATTAATCTCTTAATTCTGTGATATTATTGTCTATTAACCTCTTAATTCTGGGAGATTATTTTCTATTAATCTCTTAATTCTGTGATATTATTTTCTATTAATCTCTTAATTCTGTGATATTATTGTCTATTAACCTCTTAATAACCTCTTAATTCTTGTCTATTAACCGCTTAATAACTGTCACGGAATTCTACTGACGAGGCAAGTTGTTGGACCCAAGTGCAGCTTTTAATCAAAGTATCAAAACAAAACAAAGACATGGCAATACTAGAAACAAAAGACGTGACTAAGCATAACTCTCACCTATACAGCAGGTAACAACATCAATAACAGACAAGGACACACAGCAAACATGAGGGTTTAAATACACAGACTAAATGACAAGACAAGTGACACCTGTGAACAGTGATGAGACAATTAGCCAATGACATGACAACCCATGAGGGCATAGGAATCACATGACAATGAAACGCATGACAAAACCAGGAAACTGAAAGGACAAGACAAACTTCGAAACATGACAATAAACGTGATGAACTAAACACATGAAACATGAACCAACACCAAAACACCATGTGACAATAACCTCTTAATTCTGTGAGATTATTGTCTGTGATTATTGTCTGTGATTATTGTCTGTGATTATTGTCTGTGATTATTGTCTGTGATTATTGTCTGTGATTATTGTCTGTGATTATTGTCTGTGATTATTGTCTGTGATTATTGTCTGTGATTATTGTCTGTTATTATTGTCTATTAACCTCTTAATTCTGTGAGATTATTGTCTATTTACCTCTTAATTTTGTGATTATTGTCTGTGATTATTGTCTGTGATTATTGTCTGTGATTATTGTCTGTGATTATTGTCTGTGATTATTGTCTGTGATTATTGTCTGTGATTATTGTCTATTAACCTCTTATTTCTGTGATTATTGTCCTCGGTGATGCTCCGTTTACTCCGGCGTTCCGAAGGCATCTGGCTTCACAGAACATGGAAATCTGCGGCACATGGAGCAAGTATTGGAGCCAGTGGAAAAACTGAGGCGTTGGAAGTGAATCTCAGAGATAACGGGCGTCTGTGAGGTAATGACAGAAAGCAGAAAAACATCAGAGCGTGATTCTGTTGGTGAGATTCAGAGCTGGAATTGAACAGAATTATTGATCTGACAGATGAGAACAAACCGTGATCTGACTCTTTTGTGTTCTGCAGAGTTTGTCTCATATCCGATGAAGTTT
Source organism: Gobio gobio (assembly GCF_949357685.1). NCBI lineage: Eukaryota > Metazoa > Chordata > Actinopteri > Cypriniformes > Gobionidae > Gobio > Gobio gobio. The sequence goes on along the minus strand of NC_137106.1, from coordinate 1,512,302 downwards.
GTATCATTGATTCTGATTATCAC
>NC_137106.1:1292279-1507279 GCF_949357685.1 Gobio gobio | reverse complement strand
AATGAAACCCCTTCTGTTCGAACCGCCCGTTCCAAGCGGGACTCGAACCCGGGTCCATCGGCATGAGAGTCGGACGCTCTAACAAGGAGGCTAAAGGCTACAACATCTAGCATCAGTCGCTAGAGCGTCTCTTGAGATCAGAGGAGTGAGGTTTACTCGCACAGCGACTACTAGCTGGCCTCCGTTACATTAGCAACATGCTAATTCATGCTAACAAAGTGCTAATTCACACTAAAACATGCTAGAAACATGCTAAAACATGATCATGCATGTTAGAAATGTGTTAAAGCTACACTGTGAGATATTTTCCCCCATCTAGTGGTGTAAAGGTATATGACTATCCAGTGAATATTAGTTTCTGTTCCTCTCAATTCCGATTTCGTTTCAACTCCTACGGTGGCCGATTTAGTCCAAGATTAACATGGCTTCCAGTTCGACCTCGTCCACATTCGATACGGTGCCATCGAGTGTTAAAACTAAGGATGCACCGGTTGACCGGCCAAAAACCGGAACTGGCCGGTTTTTGCTTCTAGCGCGCGATCGGCAACCGGAACCGGTTTTCTTTGTATTTTTCTGCCGATTTATCCGGAAGTGCGCCCGCGTGCATATATGCCTATATTGCAATCATTCGTGAACATGTCACTTGTGTGTTACAAACGGAACCTGAAGAAATGAGGGAAGAGACGAGATGCTGAAGGGAATGAAGAGCCGCTTTCCTGCGCAAGCTAAAGTTGAGCGAGCTGAAGTTGAGCGAGCTGAAGTTGAGCGAGCTGAAGTTGCGCGAGCTGAAGTTGAGCGAGCTGAAGTTGCGCGAGCTGAAGTTGCGCGAGCTGAAGTTGCGCGAGCTGAAGTTGCGCGAGCTAAAGTTGAGCGAGCTGAAGTTGCGCGAGCTGAAGTGCTGAAGTTACGTGAGCTGAAGTTGAGCATTTGTTCAGCTCAGCTTCTCACGTGTTGGATCGGATGAGAACGAAACAGACTAACTTGTGAAAAAGCCGAAATACTTCTTTTTGTAGCCTAAAGAAGAAAATGCTGCACTTTAGAAATGAAATACTATCAGTTCTGTAGCCTATAGGATGATCATTTTTATCTGGTAACACTTTCGAATCATGGTCATTAGTTAACATTAGTTAACTACATTAGTTAACATTAACTGATAATGAACTGCCCTTATAAAGCGTTTATTAATGTTTGTTAATGTTAATTTCAACATTTACTAATGAGAGATAACTGCATTATTAAAATCTTGTTAACGTTAGTTAATGCACTGTGAACTAACATGAACAAACCATGAACAGCATTTTTTATATTAACCAACGTTAACAAAGATGAACAAATACAGTAACAAATGTCCTGCTCATGGTTAGTTCATGTTAGTTAATACATTAACTCATGTTAACTAATGACCATTATTCTAAAGTGTTACCTTTTATTTTACCTTAAAATGACATTGACTTAATTTGATTTAAAAAGCACCTGCTGTAGCATCTTAGTTTTTTTCGTTGCACTAAACATTATTTGATTTAACATTTTGGAACAATTATATACTTTGGTTTTATTGAATTTCACTGGTAAAGACTTTTTTTCTTTACACTGAATTTAAAAACAAATGCTGATTTAAAGAACATCTTTGTTTGGATTGCAGAATATGCAGTTGTTGCCTTTAATTTCACCTTTCAGCCTTTTCATTTCCAATTCAATTTCCCGTTAATTTCAGATTGCGGACTTGTTTTCATTAGCCAAAAGCCAATTTAACCTGTTAAATACCAAATAAACATCTTGTTCATGTATACTTTCATTCTTTTATTGTGTAAAAAAATTAATTAAAATAAATCGGAAATCGGAATCGGCCAGTTTTCTTGGAAAAAATCGGTATCGGAATCAGCCATGTAAAATCATGATCGGTGCATCACTAGTTAAAACGCGAAAGGCAAAGCTTGAATTTACGGGTATGTCCCTCTTTGGCTAATGTACTTTCAAGATGGAGGGGCAACATGGCGACCCGCATTCGAACCCTCACCCGTATGTATTTACAATGGCATATTATAAACTTACGAGAATACTTTATTACTTGAAAGAAGTAAATATACATTAATGAGCACATATATTTTTGAAAGAACTAAGTGTTTTTAGCTAAGAATAAACTAAAAAAGTTACACAGTGTAGATTTAAAACATGCTAATTCGTAATTCAAGCTGTGACAGTCGAGTGCATTAAGTGTCCAACACTCCGTTGATTTAGTGCATCATCCGGTATTTTAAGTGCGATAAAATGCGAAAAGTGCGGAAATCTTTTTCAAACTTCCATTTGGCTTTGTCAAGCCAATATCAAAATTTGTCCCAACGAACTTTACTCATCTAGTTGTATTTCAGACATTATTTTAAAGTATCAATTTCATTCAAAAACACAAAAATCTCTGATTCCAATCGGTTTAATCGGACAATCCACCAATAAATGTGATGTACGGTATAATGTTGGTCCTTTCACTAGGCTGTCAGATGGAGGATGTTTATAAACAGGTGAAACAGGCCAAATAATGAGAGAAACAATCAAGTGTAAGATCTTCATGATGTCATGGGAAAGACCAGCGCTTTCACTCCTCATCTAATGATCACATGATGTTTTACGAGTTTGAGTATTGAGCAACAGCGAGCAGCTGCGACTCTGAAGAGGCACAGTCGGAGAATGAATCAGACTGACCTTTGACCTCTGATGGAGACTCTCTTTATGTACAGTTAAGGTCTGAAGAAACATTTACATTGATCATTTCGTCATGGTTTATTCATTTATTTGTACTAAATAGCTTTCGGAGGCCCTTATGATGGAAATGTTGGCATCAGAGAGAATGTGAAACTGGTTCATAAAGTATAGAGCTGTATAAACAGTGTGTGTGACGTCAAATGTGCAGATGTGCGCGCAGGATACACTTCTGAATGAACTCATTTGAGTTTTCTGACTGCCCATAAATGGAGATGCGATGTGAGACGGATCAGGAACTGTGAAAGCCTCTGCTGTACCGTTCCTCAAGTGGGATTGGATCCTTCAGTCAGAAGATGTTTTCAGATCCCATGGGACGGAGCTCATTCCCTTCCTATGAAGAACCCAAACGAGCGCTCTCTGATTTCGCTCCTGTGTGTGTCTTTGTTTTCACAGACGTAAGCACTGCCCACTGGGCTGATGCACTGGATGTGGTTTGAAAGCGGACATTCCAGGGATTCAGAGCTAAATCCATTATCCTTGCGATTCACCCCAAACTCAGCGTCTGACTGCTGACCTGCTCTCTGTGTTCGGGATTTCACCATAAAACACGGAATGGACTCGCTGTAAGAGAGCTGATGGTGAGCTGTAGATGTTATGAGTCATATTTATCTGGACTCTGGGGGAGGTGAAAAGGGAAATTGACATGGACATAAATCATTATGTTTATTTTCTAGCAGTTGCCGTTTAAAGATCTTAAACATCGTATCAGTAAATTTCTACTAAAATCTTAAACATCGTATCAGTAAATTTCAGCAAAAATCTTTAACATCGTATAAGTACATTTCTACTAAAATCTTTAACATCGTATAAGTACATTTCTACTAAAATCTTTAACATCGTATAAGTACATTTCTACTAAAATCTTTAACATCGTATAAGTACATTTCTACTAAAATCTTTAACATCATATAAGTACATTTCTACTAAATTCTTAAACATCGTTTCAGTAAATTTCTGCTAAAATCTTTAACGTCGTATAAGAAAATTTCAATTAATATCTTTAACATCGTATAAGTAAATTTCTACTAAAATCTTTACTATCATATAAGAAAATTTCTACTAAAATCTTTACCATCGTATAAGTACATTTCTGCTATAATCTTTACTATCGTATAAGTACATTTCTGCTATAATCTTTACTATCGTATAGGTACATTTCTGATATAATCTTTACCAACGTATGAGTAAATTTCTAGTAAAATATTACTATCATATAAGTAAATTTCTACTAAAATCATTACTATCGTATAAGTAAATTTCAGCTAAAATCTTTACTTTCGAATAGGTACATTTCTGCTATAATCTTTACCATCGTATAAGTACATTTCTGCTAAAATCTTTACCATCGTATAAATAAATTTCTACTAAAATCTTTAACATCGTATAAGTAAATTTCTACTAAAATCTTTACTATCGTATAAGTAAATTTCTACTAAAATCATTACTATCGTATAAGTAAATTTCTGCTATAATCTTTACCATCGTATAAGTAAATTTCTACTTAAATCTTTACCATCGTATAAGTAAATTGCTACTTAAATCTTTAACATCGTATAAGTAAATTTCTACTAAAATCTTTACCATTGTATAAGTAAATTTCTACTAAAATCTTTAACATCGTATAAGTACATTTCTACTAAAATCTTTACCATCGTATAAGTAAATTTCTACTTAAATCTTTAACATCGTATAAGTAAATTTCTACAAAAATCTTTACCATCGTATAAGTAAATTTCTACTAAAATCTTTAACATCGTATAAGTACATTTCTACTAAAATCTTTACCATTGTATAAGTAAATTTCTACTAAAATCTTTAACATCGTGTAAGTACATTTCTACTAAAATCTTTACTATAGTATAAGTGAATTTCTGCTATAATCTTTACCAACGTATAAGTACATTTCTAGTAAAATCTTACTATCATATAAGTAAATTTCTACTAAAATCATTACTATCGTATAAGTAAATTTCAGCTAAAATCTTTACTTTCGAATAGGTAAATTTCTGCTATAATCTTTACCATCGTATAAGTAAATTTCTACTAAAATCTTTAACATCGTATGAGTAAATTTCTACTAAAATCATTACTATCGTATAAGTAAATTTCAGCTAAAATCTTTACTTTCGAATAGGTAAATTTCTGCTATAATCTTTACCATCGTATAAGTAAATTTCTACTTAAATCTTTAACATCGTATAAGTAAATTTCTACTAAAATGTTACTATCGTATAAGATTCAAGATTCAAGATTCAAGAGTTTTATTTGTCACATACACAGTTATATACACAATATACAACTGGCAGTGAAATGTAAACAGGTCCGCTCCATGGACAGTGCAAATAACAGTTACAAGAAATTAAATAGAAATAGAATAAAGTTAGAATAAAAAGTATTAACATAAGTAGAATTATAAATAAATCAAGTAAAAGATAAAAATAGGAAATAAGATAAAAATAAAAATATAAAAAATATGTGGATGATAAGTGAGATAAACTGTAGACTTAAAAATAAGTGGTTAACATAAAATATATAATATGTATATATAAAGAAGTATAATGTGCAAGGTTTATTACAGGTTGTTACGCAGTAACAATAGGGACGTAAAGTAAAGTGCAGTGCAATTGCAGTATGTGGATGTTAATGTTGAAAGACCGTATGTTTATGCGTGTGCGGGGGTGAAGTGAGTCACGTGACTGAGTTCAGGAGTCTGATGGCCTGGGGGAAGAAACTCCTCCTGAGTCTTTCAGTCTTTGCCATCAGGCTACGGAAGCGCTTACCAGATGGCAGCAGGGTGAAGTGAGAGTTTGCAGGGTGATTAATGTCTCTGATGATTTTAGTAGCTCTACCTCTGCAGCGTTTGGTGTAGATGTCCTGCAGAGACGGGAGAGCTGAGCCTGAGATGCGCTCGGATAAGCGCACCACTCTTTGCAGGGCTTTGCAGTCGTGACTGGTGCTGTTCCCGTACCACGCTGTGATGCACTGAGTCAGGACACTTTCTATCGCCCCTCGATAGAAAGTTTTCAGGATGGCTGGTGAAACCCTGAATTTCCTCAGCTGGCGCAGGTGGTACAGTCTTTGCCTGGCTTTTTTCACCTGTGTCTGGATGTGTGTAGTCCAGGTCAGATCCTCGGAGATGTTCACACCCAGGTATTTGAAGCTGCTCACTCTCTCTACCGGTGTCCCGCTGATCATGAGAGGGGAGTATGACCGATGCTGTCTCTTCCTGAAGTCCACAATCAGTTCTTTGGTCTTGTTAACATTCAGAGAGAGACAGTTGTCCTGGCACCATGATGTCAGTTGCTCCACTTCGTCCAAGTATGCCGTCTCATTGTTGTTGGAGATGAGACCCAGGACAACAGTATCATCAGCAAACTTGACGATGGAGGTGGAGCTGTGTGTGGACAAACAGTCATGGGTGTAGAGAGAGTAGAGCAGGGGACTCAGCACACAGCCCTGTGGAGCTCCAACACTCAGGGTGATGGAGGTGGAGGTGAACGGGCCTACTCTCACCGCCTGGGGTCTGCCAGTGAGGAAATCTTCAATCCAGAGGCAGAGAGAAGAATTCAGGCCTAGATCCAGGAGTTTGTGTGTTAGCTTAATGGGAACTATGGTGTTAAAGGCTGAGCTATAGTCAATAAATAGCAGCCTGACATAGTTCCCACTTTTGCTGTCGATGTGAGTGAGGCAGGAGTGAAGGACGTGAGAAATGGCATCTTCAGTCGATCTATTGGGACGATAGGCAAACTGAAGAGGGTCCAAAGTGTCAGGAATGGAGGAGCAAATGTTGTTTTTAATGAGTCTCTCAAAGACCTTCATGACTAAAGATGTGAGAGCCACTGGACGATAGTCATTTAGGCAAGAGGGTTTACTGATCTTAGGTACAGGGATGATGGAGGATCGTTTGAAGGAGGTGGGGACAACAGATGTAGCAAGGGACTCGTTGAATATGGATGTAAAGAGCCCTGCGAGCTGATCAGCACAGGACCGCAGAACACGACCTGAAATACCATCCGGCCCAGCAGCTTTCCTGACATCCACACGTTTGAGTGCCCTCCGAACCTCGTCCTCCGAGACAGAGATCACGTGACCGTTGCTGCTCTGAGGGACTCTCTCTGACGCGTCACTCGCCGGAGTCGCGCTGCCGCGATTACCATCAAAGCGAGCGTAGAAAGAGTTTAACTCGTTCACCAGTAACGGATCAGCTCTCACCTCTGCAGAGGATTTAGTTCCAAAAGCACAGATGGTCCTCAGTCCCTGCCACATCCGCCGGGAGTCGTTGAGTTGGAAATGAGATTCCACTCTGTCTTTATAGCGGAGTTTTGCGGCTTTAACGGCGCGCCGGAGAGCGTAACATGAAGCTTTGTACTCCCTCATATCCCCCGTTAGGAGACCGGCATTGTAAGCGGTGGTGCGCGAGTTTACTGCATATGTATAAGTATAAGTAATGTATAAGTAAATTTCTACTATAATCATTACTATCGTATAAGTAAATTTCAGCTAAAATGTTACTATCGTATAAGTAAATTTCTGCTAAAATCTTTACTATCGTATAAGTACATTTCTGCTAAAATCTTTACAATCATATAAGTAAATTTCTGCTAAAATCTTTATCATCGTATAAGTAAATTTCTGCTAAAATCTTTACTATCGTATAAATACATTTCTACTAAAATCTTTACTATCGTATAAGTAAATTTCTGTTAAAATCTTTACGGTGTGTGAGGCTGGGAAGGAGGGAACAGGTAAAGATGGTCGTATGACATACATTGCGCACCACACAGGACATTTGTTTTTTGTTGTATTAGACACACAAGGCTAAAGAGAGAGCGCCACACTTTGTAATTTTTGTTCTGATTAGTTAGTGTAATTTAGTTTGGACGTCTTGACACTGAAGACGTAATATTTCTACATTTTTCTTTGATTGTTAGTTTAGCAGATTAAACTCAGATTTGTTTTGTTTTTGTTTCTTTCTTTGATTTGGCAGCTCTTGTGTTCGCCTTCCCACCTTTTTCCTTACTGTTATGTTGTCGTGTTATTAACTTAGATAGTTTTTTTTCCATTTTGACTTCATGTAATTATTGAATCATTTCCACTTTTATGTAATAGTATCCACGGTCGTAATTTTGAATTTTTGTCTATTTTGACTTTATGTAATAATTTAATAAATTCCATATTTATGTAATAGTATCCACTGTCGTAAATTTGAATTTGTGTCCATTTTGACCATGTAATAATTTAATAATTTCCACTTTTAAGTAATGGTATCCACTGTAGTAATTTTGAATTTTTTGTCCATTTTCACCATGTAATAATTGAATGATTTCACTTTTATGTAATAGTATCCACTGTTGTAATTTAGAATTTTTGTCCATTTTGACTTTATGTAATAATTTAATAATTTCCACATTTATGTAATAGTATCCACTGTTGTAATTTAAATTTTTTGTCCATTTTGACTTTATGTAATAATTAAATCATTTGCATTTTTATGAAATAGCATCCACTGTGGTAATTGTGAATTTTTGTCCATTTTGACTATATATAAATGATCTAATAATTTCCACTTTTTATGTAATAGTATCTACACTGTCGTAATTTTGAATTTTTGTCCATTTTGACTTTATGTAAAAATTTTACAATTTCCACTTTTAAGTAATGGTATCCACTGTAGTAATTTTGAATTTTTTGTCCATTTTCACCATGTAGTAATTGAATGATTTCACTTTTTATGTAATAGTATCTACACTGTCGTAATTTAGAATTTTTGTCCATTTTGACTTTATGTAATAATTCAATCATTTTCACTTTTATGTAATAGTATCCACTTTCGTAATTTAGAATTTTTGTCCATTTTGACTATATATAAATAATTTAATCATTTCCACTTTTATGTATTTGTATCTACACTGTCGTCATTTAGAATTTGTGTCCATTTTGACTTTATGTAATAATTGAATCATTTTCATTTTTATGTAATAGTATCCACTGTCGTAATTTTGAATTTTTGTCCATTTTTACTTTATGTAACAATTGAATAAATTCCACTTTTATTGTCATAGTCTCCACTGTCGTAATTGTGAATTTTTGTCCATTTTGACTTTATGTAATAATTGAATCATTTCCACTTTTATGTAATTGTATCCACTGTTGTAATTTTAAATTTTTTGTACAATTTGACTGTATGTAATAATTGAATAAATTCCACTTTTATGTAATAGTATCCACTGTCGTAATTTTGAATATTTGTCCATTTTGACTTTATGTAATAATTGAATAATTTCCACTTTTATGTAATAGTATCCACTGTCGTAATTTTGATTTTTTTTTTTCCATTTTGACTTTATGTAATAATTGAATAAATTTCACTTTTAGGTAATAGTATCCACTGTCGTAATTTATCATTTTTGTCCATTTTGACTTTATGTAATAATTGAATCATTTCCACTTTTATGTAATAGTATCCACTGTCGTAATTTTAAATTTTTTGTTCAATTTGACTGTATGTAATAATTGAGTAAATTCCACTTTTATGTAATAGTATCCACTGTCGTAATTTTGAATGTTTGTCCATTTTGACTTTATGTAATAATTGAATAAATTTCACTTTTAGGTAATAGTATCCACTCTCGTAATTTCGAATTTTTGTCCATTTTTACTTTATGTAATAATTGAATCATTTTCACTTTTATGTAATAGTATCCACTGTCGTAATTTTTAATTTTTGTCCATTTTTACTTTATGTAATAATTGAATAAATTCCCCTTTTATTGTCATAGTATCCACTGTCGTAATTGTGAATTTTTGTCCATTTTGACTTTATGTAACAATTGAATCATTTCCACTTTTATGTAATTGTTTCCACTGTCATAATTTTAAATTTTTTGTTCAATTTGACTGTATGTAATAATTGAATAAATTCCACTTTTATGTAATAGTATCCACTGTCGTAATGTTGAATTTTTGTCCATTTTGACTTTATGTAATGATTGAATAAATTCCACTTTTAGCTAATAGTATCCACTCTCGTAATTTTGAATTTTTGAACATTTTTACTTTGTTATAATTTAATAATTTCCACTTTTATGTAATAGTATTCACTGTCGTAATTTAGATTTTTTTGTCGATAATGACTATATGTAATAATTTAATAATTTCCACTTTTATATAATGGTATACACTGTCGTAATTTTGAATTTTTGTCCACTTTGACTTTATGTAATAATTGAATCATATCCACTTTTATGTAATAGTATACACTGTCGTAATTTTGAATTTTTGTCAATAATGACTTTATGTAATAAATTAATCATTTCCACTCGAACCCTGAGTGTCTCCTCGTCTCGTCCTGTCTCCTGGTCCTCGTCTCCTTCGATCCATTGTTCCTGTGTTCAAGATTCAAGAAACGTATCGTATCACCAGCATATCCAGCATTAACCAGAAACTCTCACTCTGACTCTCACCACACCTGCTCACTTCCTGGTTCAGCAATAAACTCTGCTTTCACCTGCCTTTGTTCTCCGTGTCACCTCTGTTTATAACAGATTATCGGACCAACACAGCGCACCAGGATGAGCACCCCGGATCCTTTCCAAGAGCCGTCGTCGACGCCGTTCGGCGAGCTCTTCCCACCAGCGCACCTGCACCTTCACCAGCGAGCACTTCCGGGATCCACACAACCACTTCTTCGCCCCCTGAGTATGCCAGTCCCATGGCCAGACTGGCGCCCTTCTCTGGTTCGGCGGAGGATTGCAACGGATTCCTTCTGCAATGTTCGCTGGTCCTGGAGATGCAGCCGCGCCTGTACCCCAATGATCGCGCTTAGGTGGCGTTCATCACATCTCAACTGTCCGGTAACGCGCTCCGTTGGGCGGAATCCATGTGGTCCACAGACAGTCCAGTGATCCAGACCCTGTCGGGGTTCATGTCTCACTTCAAGGAAGTCTTTGGGAAAACATCATGGGATTCGTCGATCGGAGAACAGCTATATCATCTGAAACAAGGTACCTCAACTGTTAATGAGTATGCTCTACAGTTTCGAACCCTCGCTGCTGCTAGTGGATGGAACGAGCAGTCCTTGATTACGACCTACCCACAGGGTCTGGATCCTCGGGTGCGGCTGCATCTCGCTGCATACGAGGATACCATCGGGCTAGAACGCTTCATCCAACTCTCCATCCGTTTCGCCACTCGTGTGCAGTCATGCATTGAAGAACACCAGGGCCAGTCGTCATTGTTCCTCTGCCGACCAGGTGATGTCAGCACTCCAGAACCCAACCCCGAGCCCATGCAACTGGAGAACACCCGACTGACATCAGCTGAGCGGCAGAGACGGCTGACCCAGAATCTCTGCCTATACTGCCGTCTACCTGGGCATTACATCTCCGAATGCCCAGTCCGTCCTCCTCGACCCATGGTGAGTGCAATCATCCCTTCTCTCACTAAGATGAAGCCACTCACCACAACTGTGAACCTTACTGCTGCTGGAATCTCCCTTTCAGTTACTGCCCTCCTCGATTCTGGGTCAGCCGGGAACTTCATCTCGGGAACCCTCTGCCGTCAGCTCAAGCTCCGCACGTCTGCAACTTCGACGATCTACCAGGTCCAGTCGGTAACGGGCAGACCACTCAGTCGGAGGCAGGTTAGTCGCTCCGTGGGTCCCATCGGAGTGCAAGTCGGAATCCTCCACATGGAGCGACTACACCTGCTGGTTCTGGAGGAATCCACCGCTGACATCATCTTAGGGCACCCGTGGTTAGAGTAGCACAACCCAGTCATCTCCTGGAAGACAGGAGAGGTCCTGAAGTGGGGCGACAGCTGCTTCCCGGACTGCTTCCCATCTCCACAGATTCGTCCCTCTCCGCGTACCCAAGATCTCCCCGTCTGTGCCACTTCCATCGAGAGTCCGGTAGAGAGACGATCGGTGGATGTCCCCTCCTGCTACGCTCCCTTCAGAGATGTCATCTGTCCCCAACGGGCCTCCAAGCTACCTCCCCATCGGCCATGGGACTGCGCCATCGATCTGCTGCCAGGTGAACCAGTGTCCAGGGGGAAAATCTATCCCCTTTCTCTTCCGGAGGAGAAGGCCATGAAGGAGTACATCAAGGAGGCGCTGGAGCAAGGCTACATCCGTCCATCCACCTCCCCTGCTGCTTCGAGTTTCTTCTTCGTGGGAAAGAAGGACGGAGGCTTGCGGCCTTGTATCGACTACCGGTCATTAAACAACATAACAGTCAAGTTCCGATACCCCCTTCCTCTCGTCCCAGCTGCCCTGGAACATCTCCGTGGTGCCACTGTGTTCACGAAGTTGGACCTCCGCAGCGCATACAACCTCATCCGGATACGTGAGGGGGACGAGTGAAAGACCGCCTTTGTCACGCCCACTGGTCACTACGAGTATCTTGTGATGCTATATGGACTCGCCAACGCCCCCTCCGTATTCCAGGACTTCATCCACAAGGTGCTCCGGGAGTGTCTCCACAGGTTCGTGCTGGTATTCATTGATGACATCTTGATCTACTCCTGGAGCATGGCCGACCATCGCTGTCACGTTGCGGAGGTCCTACAACGCCTGAGGAACCACCAGCTCTACCTCAAGGCCGAGAAGTGCTCCTTCCACCAGCCCTCTGTGCAGTTCCTCGGGTACAACATTGATCACAGTGGCATCCGGATGGATGAGAGGAAGGTGGAAGCCATCCGGTCCTGGCCAACTCCCACTTCTGTGAAGGAACTGCAACGATTCTTGGGTTTCGCAAATTTCTACCGACGCTTCATTCAGAACTACAGCTCCATCGCCAGTCCCCTCACCAACCTTCTCCGCAACAAGCCCAAGTCTCTGTCATGGACCCCATCCGCCACCCAAGCCTTCCAGACCCTGAAGGATACCTTCACGACAGCTCCCCTCCTGGTCCATCCTGATCCCGAGATTCCCTTTGTCGTGGAGGTGGACGCCTCCACCACCGGGGTGGGTGGGGTCCTATCTCAGCAGCTGCCTTCTTCTCCCGCAAGCTCAGCCCGGCGGAGGTTAACTACGACATCGGCAACCGAGAGCTCCTTGCCATCAAGCTCGCACTGGAGGAGTGGAGGCACTGGCTAGAGGGCTCCAAACATCCGTTCCTGGTCCTTACTGATCATAAGAACCTGGGGTATCTCCGAGAGGCAAGACGACTTAACCCCCGACAGGCTCGCTGGGCACTCTTCTTCACGAGGTTCGACTTCCACATTTCCTACCGGCCAGGGGCCAAGAACATCAAGGCGGATGCCCTTTCCCGCATCCACGGCCCAGAGGAACGTTCTGAGGAAGAAGAGGAACCCATTCTCCCCACGAAGCTCTTCCTCAGTCCCATCACATGGTCAGAAGAGACCCTGACCTCTACCAATGCCTCCACCAACGTGCCGCCGGGCTGTCCTCCGGGCTTGCAATACATCACTCGAGCACAACGCATCCCTCTTATTCACTCCTCGCACACATCACTGGGCACTGGTCACCCTGGGGTCAATGAAACCCTCTCGCTGTTACGCCAGCGCTTCTGGTGGCCACACATGCCAGCTGATGTCAGAAGGTACGTGCGGGGATGCCGGGAATGCGCCATGGCTAAAAGCCCTCGACACCTGCCAGCTGGGAAACTCCTGCCTCTGCCCCTTCCCAACCGTCCGTGGTCACAGACGGAAAGAAAGATCCAGGAGATTGGCCTTTTCCTCCGTACCTTCTGTCACGGCCACCAGGACTCCTGGAACCAGTTCCCAGGATGGGCCGAGTATGCACAGAACTCACTTCGACAACCCACCACCGGCCTGACTCCGTTCCAGTGCGTACTCGGCTATCAGCCGCCCCTCTTCCCCTGGTCTGGGGAACCCTCCGACGTCCCTGCGGTTGATTACTGGTTCCGGGAGAGTGAGAGGGTCTGGGACTCAGCCCATCACCAACTCCAACGGGCACTCTGCAGACGCAGGTTGACAGCCGACCTTCACAGCTCCGATGCTCCAATGTTCCAGGTGGGGCAGAAGGTCTGGCTGTCCACCCGGGACATCAGACTGCGTCTGCAGTGTAAGAAGTTGAGTCCCAGGTTCATTGGCCCCTTCGAGATCCTCCAGCAGATCAATCCAATAATTGAATAATTTCCATTTTTATGTCATAGTATACACTGTCGTAATTTAGAATTTTTGTCCATTTTGACTTAGTGTATACTATTACATAAAAGTGGAAATTATTCATTTATTACATTAAGTCAAAATGGACACAAATTCTAAATTATGACAGTGTATACTATTACATAAAAGTGGAAATTATTAATTTATTGCATTGTCATAATTTATAATTTTTGTCCATTTTGACTTAATGAAATAATTGAATCATTTCCACTTCTATGTAATAGTATACACTGTTGTAATTTTGAATTTTTGTCAATAATGACTTTATATAATTATAATTGAATCATTTCCACTTTTATGTAATAGTATACACTGTTGTTATTTAGATTTTTTGTCAATAATGACTTTATGTAATAAATTAATAATTTCCACTTTAACGTAATAGTACACACTGTCGTAATTTTGAATTTTTGTCAATAATGACTTTATGTAATAAATTAATAATTTTTACTTTCATGTTATAGTATACACTTTCGTAATTTTGAATTTTTGTCAATAATGACTTTATGTAATAAATAATAATTTCCACTTTAATGTAATAGTATACACTGTCGTAATTTAGAATTTTTGTCAATAATGACTTTATGTAATAATTGAATCATTTCCACTTTTATGTAATAGTATACAATGTCGTAATTTAGAATTTTTGTCCACTTTGACTTTATGTAATAATTGAATCATATCCACTTATTGTCAGGACTCCTGGGTGATCTATTGTGTGTGTATGTATTTCTTACCTGTTGGTGGTGGTTCCTCACGGGTTCACTAGCTCCTCCCTCTCGTTTTGGTAATTGTTCACCTGTCGTGTCTCATCAGCTGTTTCCTTTTTAGTGCACATTGTCCTGTCTCTCCTCGTGTGCTCATTGTCTGGGTTGGTCTCAGTCACGCTGTCCTAGTCCAAGTCGGTTGTTCTTCCTGTTTATTCTCTGTTCTTCAGGTTCGGTCGCAGGCATCTGGAGGCTCGTCTTAGTAATTGTGAATTTTTGTCAATAATGACTTTATGTAATAAATTAATAATTTCCACTTTAATGTAATAGTATACACTGTCACAATTTAGAAATTTTGTCAATAATGACTTTATGTAATAAATTAATAATTTCCACTTTAATTTAATAGTATACACTGTCGTAATTTTGAATTTTTGTCAATAATGACTTTATGTAATAATTGAATAATTTCCACTTTTATGTCATAGTATACACTGTCGTAATTGTGAATTTTTGTCAATAATGACTTTATGTAATAAATTAATAATTTCCACTTTAATTTAATAGTATACACTGTCGTAATTTTGAATTTTTGTCAATAATGACTTTTTGTAATAATTGAATCATTTCCACTTTTATGTCATAGTATACACTGTCGTAATTGTGAATTTTTGTCAATAAAGACTTTTTGTAATAATTGAATAATTGCCACTTTTATGTCATAGTATACAATGTCATAATTGTGAATTTTTGTGAAAAATGACTTTTTGTAATAATTGAATAATTTCCACTTATATGTCATAGTATACACTGTCATAATTGTGAATTTTTGTGAAAAATATCTTTTTGTAATTGAATAATTTCCACTTTTATGTCATAGTATACACTGTCATAATTGTGAATTTTTGTGAAAAATGACTTTTTGTAATAATTGAATAATTTACACTTTTATGTCATAGTATACGCTGTCGTAATTGGGAATTTTTGTCAATAATGACTTTTTGTAATAATTGAATCATTTCCACTTTTATGTCATAGTATACACTGTCGTAATTGTGAATTTTTGTCAATAATGACTTTTTGTAATAATTGAATAATTTACACTTGCATGTCATAGTATACACTGTCGTAATTTTGAATTTTTGTCAATAATGACTTTTGTAATAATTGAATCATTTCCACTTTTATGTCATTCTTTTATGTCATAGTATACGCTGTCGTAATTGGGAATTTTTGTCAATAATGACTTTTTGTAATAATTGAATAATTTCCACTTTTATGTAATAGTTAACACTGTCGTAATTGTGAATTTTTGTCAATAATGACTTTTTGTAATAATTGAATCATTTCCACTTTTATGTCATCGTATACACTGTCGTAATTGTGAATTTTTGTCAATAAAGACTTTTTGTAATAATTGAATAATTGCCACTTTTATGTCATAGTATACAATGTCATAATTGTGAATTTTTGTGAAAAATGACTTTTTGTAATAATTGAATAATTTACACTTGCATGTCATAGTATACACTGTCGTAATTTTGAATTTTTGTCAATAATGACTTTTGTAATAATTGAATCATTTCCACTTTTATGTCATACTTTTATGTCATAGTATACGCTGTCGTAATTGGGAATTTTTGTCAATAATGACTTTTTGTAATAATTGAATAATTTCCACTTTTATGTAATAGTTAACACTGTCGTAATTGTGAATTTTTGTCAATAATGACTTTTTGTAATAATTGAATCATTTCTACTTTTATGTCATAGTATACACTGTTGTAATTGTGCATTTTTGTCAATGACTTCATGTAATAATTGAATAATTTTCACTTTTATGTAACAGAATACAATGTCGTAATTTTGAATTTCTGTCCATTTTGACTTTATGTAATAATTGAATAATTTCCACCTTTATGTAATAGTATACACTGTCGTGAATTTGAAATTTTGTCCATTTTGACTTAATGACAACTATTATGTCATAGTATACACTGTCGTGATTGTGAATTTTTGTCAATAATGACTTTTTGTAATAATTGAATAATTTACACTTTTATGTCATAGAATACACTGTCTTAATTGTGAATTTTTGTCAATAATGACTTTTTGTAATAATTTAATCATTTCCACTTCTATGTCATAGTATACACTGTCGTAATTGTGAATTTTTGTCAATAATGACTTTTTGTAATAATTTTATCATTTCCACTTCTATGTCATAGTATACGCTGTCGTAATTGTGAATTTTTGTCAATAATGATTTTTTGTAATAATTGAATAATTTCCACTTTTATGTCATCGTATACACTGTCGTAATTGTGAATTTTTGTCAATAAAGACTTTTTGTAATAATTGAATAATTGCCACTTTTATGTCATAGTATACAATGTCATAATTGTGAATTTTTGTGAAAAATGACTTTTTGTAATAATTGAATAATTTCCACTTATATGTCATAGTATACACTGTCATAATTGTGAATTTTTGTGAAAAATGACTTTTTGTAATTGAATAATTTCCACTTTTATGTCATAGTATACACTGTCATAATTGTGAATTTTTGTCAATAATGACTTTTTGTAATAATTGAATCATTTCCACTTTTATGTCATAGTATACACTGTCGTAATTGTGAATTTTTGTCAATAATGACTTTTTGTAATAATTGAATAATTTACACTTTTATGTCATAGTATACGCTGTCGTAATTGTGAATTTTTGTCAATAATGACTTTTGTAATAATTGAATCATTTCCACTTTTATGTCATTCTTTTATGTCATAGTATACGCTGTCGTAATTGGGAATTTTTGTCAATAATGACTTTTTGTAATAATTGAATAATTTCCACTTTTATGTAATAGTTAACACTGTCGTAATTGTGAATTTTTGTCAATAATGACTTTTTGTAATAATTGAATCATTTCCACTTTTATGTCATAGTATACACTGTTGTAATTGTGCATTTTTGTCAATGACTTCATGTAATAATTGAATAATTTTCACTTTTATGTAACAGAATACAATGTCGTAATTTTGAATTTCTGTCCATTTTGACTTTATGTAATAATTGAATAATTTCCACCTTTATGTAATAGTATACACTGTCGTGAATTTGAAATTTTGTCCATTTTGACTTAATGTAATATTGAATCATTTCCACTTTTTTGTCATAGTATACGCTGTCGTAATTGTGAATTTTTGTCAATAATGACTTTATGTAATAAATTAATAATTTCCACTTTAATGTAATAGTATACACTGTCACAATTTAGAAATTTGTCAATAATGACTTTATGTAATAAATTAATAATTTCCACTTTAATTTAATAGTATACACTGTCGTAATTTTGAATTTTTGTCAATAATGACTTTTTGTAATAATTGAATCATTTCCACTTTTATGTCATAGTATACACTGTCGTAATTGTGAATTTTTGTCAATAATGACTTTTTGTAATAATTGAATCATTTCCACTTTTATGTCATAGTATACACTGTTGTAATTATGCATTTTTGTCAATGACTTCATGTAATAATTGAATAATTTTCACTTTTATGTAACAGAATACAATGTCGTAATATTGAATTTCTGTCCATTTTGACTTTATGTAATAATTGAATAATTTCCACCTTTATGTAATAGTATACACTGTCGTAAATTTGAAATTTTGTCCATTTTGACTTAATGACAACTATTATGTCATAGTATACACTGTCGTTATTGTGAATTTTTGTCAATAATGACTTTTTGTAATAATTGAATAATTTACACTTTTATGTCATAGTATACACTGTCGTAATTTTGAATTTTTGTCAATAATGACTTTTTGTAATAATTGAATAATTTCCACTTTTATGTCATAGTATACACTGTCGTAATTGTGAATTTTTGTCAATAATGACTTTTTGTAATAATTGAATCATTTCCACTTTTATGTCATAGTATACACTGTCGTAATTGTGAATTTTTGTCAATAATGACTTTTTGTAATAATTGAATAATTTACACTTTTATGTCATAGTATACACTGTCGTAATTGTGAATTTTTGTCAATAATGACTTTTTGTAATAATTGAATAATTTACACTTTTATGTCATAGTATACGCTGTCGTAATTGTGAATTTTTGTCAATAATGACTTTTTGTAATAATTGAATAATTTACACTTGCATGTCATAGTATACACTGTCGTAATTTTGAATTTTTGTCAATAATGACTTTTGTAATAATTGAATCATTTCCACTTTTATGTCATACTTTTATGTCATAGTATACGCTGTCGTAATTGGGAATTTTTGTCAATAATGACTTTTTGTAATAATTGAATAATTTCCACTTTTATGTAATAGTTAACACTGTCGTAATTGTGAATTTTTGTCAATAATGACTTTTTGTAATAATTGAATCATTTCCACTTTTATGTCATAGTATACACTGTTGTAATTATGCATTTTTGTCAATGACTTCATGTAATAATTGAATAATTTTCACTTTTATGTAACAGAATACAATGTCGTAATTTTGAATTTCTGTCCATTTTGACTTTATGTAATAATTGAATAATTTCCACCTTTATGTAATAGTATACACTGTCGTAAATTTGAAATTTTGTCCATTTTGACTTAATGACAACTATTATGTCATAGTATACACTGTCGTTATTGTGAATTTTTGTCAATAATGACTTTTTGTAATAATTGAATAATTTACACTTTTATGTCATAGAATACACTGTCTTAATTGTGAATTTTTGTCAATAATGACTTTTTGTAATAATTTAATCATTTCCACTTCTATGTCATAGTATACGCTGTCGTAATTGTGAATTTTTGTCAATAATGACTTTATGTATTAATTGAATCATATCCACTTTTATGTAATAGTATACACTGTCGTAATTTAGAATTTTTGTCAATAGTGACTTTTTGTAATAATTTTATCATTTCCACTTCTATGTCATAGTATACGCTGTCGTAATTGTGAATTTTTGTCAATAATGATTTTTTGTAATAATTGAATAATTTCCACTTTTATGTCATCGTATACACTGTCGTAATTGTGAATTTTTGTCAATAAAGACTTTTTGTAATAATTGAATAATTGCCACTTTTATGTCATAGTATACAATGTCATAATTGTGAATTTTTGTGAAAAATGACTTTTTGTAATAATTGAATAATTTCCACTTATATGTCATAGTATACACTGTCATAATTGTGAATTTTTGTGAAAAATGACTTTTTGTAATTGAATAATTTCCACTTTTATGTCATAGTATACACTGTCATAATTGTGAATTTTTGTGAAAAATGACTTTTTGTAATAATTGAATAATTTACACTTTTATGTCATAGTATACGCTGTCGTAATTGGGAATTTTTGTCAATAATGACTTTTTGTAATAATTGAATCATTTCCACTTTTATGTCATAGTATACACTGTCGTAATTGTGAATTTTTGTCAATAATGACTTTTTGTAATAATTGAATAATTTACACTTGCATGTCATAGTATACACTGTCGTAATTTTGAATTTTTGACAATAATGACTTTTGTAATAATTGAATCATTTCCACTTTTATGTCATTCTTTTATGTCATAGTATACGCTGTCGTAATTGGGAATTTTTGTCAATAATGACTTTTTGTAATAATTGAATAATTTCCACTTTTATGTAATAGTTAACACTGTCGTAATTGTGAATTTTTGTCAATAATGACTTTTTGTAATAATTGAATCATTTCCACTTTTATGTCACAGTATACACTGTTGTAATTGTGCATTTTTGTCAATGACTTCATGTAATAATTGAATAATTGTCACTTTTATGTAACAGAATACAATGTCGTAATTTTGAATTTCTGTCCATTTTGACTTTATGTAATAATTGAATAATTTCCACCTTTATGTAATAGTATACACTGTCGTAAATTTGAAATTTTGTCCATTTTGACTTAATGTAATATTGAATCATTTCCACTTTTATGTCATAGTATACGCTGTCGTAATTGTGAATTTTTGTCAATAATGACTTTATGTAATAAATTAATAATTTCCACTTTAATGTAATAGTATACACTGTCACAATTTAGAAATTTTGTCAATAATGACTTTATGTAATAAATTAATAATTTCCACTTTAATTTAATAGTATACACTGTCGTAATTTTGAATTTTTGTCAATAATGACTTTATGTAATAATTGAATAATTTCCACTTTTATGTCATAGTATACACTGTCGTAATTGTGAATTTTTGTCAATAATGACTTTATGTAATAAATTAATAATTTCCACTTTAATTTAATAGTATACACTGTCGTAATTTTGAATTTTTGTCAATAATGACTTTTTGTAATAATTGAATCATTTCCACTTTTATGTCAGAGTATACACTGTCGTAATTGTGAATTTTTGTCAATAATGACTTTTTGTAATAATTGAATCATTTCCACTTTTATGTCATAGTATACACTGTCGTAATTGTGAATTTTTGTCAATAATGACTTTTTGTAATAATTGAATAATTTACACTTTTATGTAATAGTATACACTGTCGTAATTGTGAATTTTGTCAATAATGACTTTTTGTAATAATTTAATAATTTCCATTTTTATGTCATAGTATACACTGTTGTAATTGTGCATTTTTGTCAATGACTTCATGTAATAATTGAATAATTTTCACTTTTATGTAACAGAATACACTGTCGTAATTTAGAATTTCTGTCCATTTTGACTTTTTGTAATAATTGAATAATTTCCACTTTTATGTAATAGTATACACTGTCGTAAATTAGAATTTTTGTCCATTTTGACTTAATGTAATATTGAATCATTTCCACTTTTATGTCATAGTATACGCTGTCGTAATTGTGAATTTTTGTCAATAAAGACTTTTTGTAATAATTGAATAATTGCCACTTTTATGTCATAGTATACAATGTCATAATTGTGAATTTTTGTGAAAAATGACTTTTTGTAATAATTGAATAATTTACACTTGCATGTCATAGTATACACTGTCGTAATTTTGAATTTTTGTCAATAATGACTTTTGTAATAATTGAATCATTTCCACTTTTATGTCATACTTTTATGTCATAGTATACGCTGTCGTAATTGGGAATTTTTGTCAATAATGACTTTTTGTAATAATTGAATAATTTCCACTTTTATGTAATAGTTAACACTGTCGTAATTGTGAATTTTTGTCAATAATGACTTTTTGTAATAATTGAATCATTTCTACTTTTATGTCATAGTATACACTGTTGTAATTGTGCATTTTTGTCAATGACTTCATGTAATAATTGAATAATTTTCACTTTTATGTAACAGAATACAATGTCGTAATTTTGAATTTCTGTCCATTTTGACTTTATGTAATAATTGAATAATTTCCACCTTTATGTAATAGTATACACTGTCGTGAATTTGAAATTTTGTCCATTTTGACTTAATGACAACTATTATGTCATAGTATACACTGTCGTGATTGTGAATTTTTGTCAATAATGACTTTTTGTAATAATTGAATAATTTACACTTTTATGTCATAGAATACACTGTCTTAATTGTGAATTTTTGTCAATAATGACTTTTTGTAATAATTTAATCATTTCCACTTCTATGTCATAGTATACACTGTCGTAATTGTGAATTTTTGTCAATAATGACTTTTTGTAATAATTTTATCATTTCCACTTCTATGTCATAGTATACGCTGTCGTAATTGTGAATTTTTGTCAATAATGATTTTTTGTAATAATTGAATAATTTCCACTTTTATGTCATCGTATACACTGTCGTAATTGTGAATTTTTGTCAATAAAGACTTTTTGTAATAATTGAATAATTGCCACTTTTATGTCATAGTATACAATGTCATAATTGTGAATTTTTGTGAAAAATGACTTTTTGTAATAATTGAATAATTTCCACTTATATGTCATAGTATACACTGTCATAATTGTGAATTTTTGTGAAAAATGACTTTTTGTAATTGAATAATTTCCACTTTTATGTCATAGTATACACTGTCATAATTGTGAATTTTTGTCAATAATGACTTTTTGTAATAATTGAATCATTTCCACTTTTATGTCATAGTATACACTGTCGTAATTGTGAATTTTTGTCAATAATGACTTTTTGTAATAATTGAATAATTTACACTTTTATGTCATAGTATACGCTGTCGTAATTGTGAATTTTTGTCAATAATGACTTTTGTAATAATTGAATCATTTCCACTTTTATGTCATTCTTTTATGTCATAGTATACGCTGTCGTAATTGGGAATTTTTGTCAATAATGACTTTTTGTAATAATTGAATAATTTCCACTTTTATGTAATAGTTAACACTGTCGTAATTGTGAATTTTTGTCAATAATGACTTTTTGTAATAATTGAATCATTTCCACTTTTATGTCATAGTATACACTGTTGTAATTGTGCATTTTTGTCAATGACTTCATGTAATAATTGAATAATTTTCACTTTTATGTAACAGAATACAATGTCGTAATTTTGAATTTCTGTCCATTTTGACTTTATGTAATAATTGAATAATTTCCACCTTTATGTAATAGTATACACTGTCGTGAATTTGAAATTTTGTCCATTTTGACTTAATGTAATATTGAATCATTTCCACTTTTTTGTCATAGTATACGCTGTCGTAATTGTGAATTTTTGTCAATAATGACTTTATGTAATAAATTAATAATTTCCACTTTAATGTAATAGTATACACTGTCACAATTTAGAAATTTGTCAATAATGACTTTATGTAATAAATTAATAATTTCCACTTTAATTTAATAGTATACACTGTCGTAATTTTGAATTTTTGTCAATAATGACTTTTTGTAATAATTGAATCATTTCCACTTTTATGTCATAGTATACACTGTCGTAATTGTGAATTTTTGTCAATAATGACTTTTTGTAATAATTGAATCATTTCCACTTTTATGTCATAGTATACACTGTTGTAATTATGCATTTTTGTCAATGACTTCATGTAATAATTGAATAATTTTCACTTTTATGTAACAGAATACAATGTCGTAATATTGAATTTCTGTCCATTTTGACTTTATGTAATAATTGAATAATTTCCACCTTTATGTAATAGTATACACTGTCGTAAATTTGAAATTTTGTCCATTTTGACTTAATGACAACTATTATGTCATAGTATACACTGTCGTTATTGTGAATTTTTGTCAATAATGACTTTTTGTAATAATTGAATAATTTACACTTTTATGTCATAGTATACACTGTCGTAATTTTGAATTTTTGTCAATAATGACTTTTTGTAATAATTGAATCATTTCCACTTTTATGTCATAGTATACACTGTCGTAATTGTGAATTTTTGTCAATAATGACTTTTTGTAATAATTGAATCATTTCCACTTTTATGTCATAGTATACACTGTCGTAATTGTGAATTTTTGTCAATAATGACTTTTTGTAATAATTGAATAATTTACACTTTTATGTCATAGTATACACTGTCGTAATTGTGAATTTTTGTCAATAATGACTTTTTGTAATAATTGAATAATTTACACTTTTATGTCATAGTATACGCTGTCGTAATTGTGAATTTTTGTCAATAATGACTTTTTGTAATAATTGAATAATTTACACTTGCATGTCATAGTATACACTGTCGTAATTTTGAATTTTTGTCAATAATGACTTTTGTAATAATTGAATCATTTCCACTTTTATGTCATACTTTTATGTCATAGTATACGCTGTCGTAATTGGGAATTTTTGTCAATAATGACTTTTTGTAATAATTGAATAATTTCCACTTTTATGTAATAGTTAACACTGTCGTAATTGTGAATTTTTGTCAATAATGACTTTTTGTAATAATTGAATCATTTCCACTTTTATGTCATAGTATACACTGTTGTAATTATGCATTTTTGTCAATGACTTCATGTAATAATTGAATAATTTTCACTTTTATGTAACAGAATACAATGTCGTAATTTTGAATTTCTGTCCATTTTGACTTTATGTAATAATTGAATAATTTCCACCTTTATGTAATAGTATACACTGTCGTAAATTTGAAATTTTGTCCATTTTGACTTAATGACAACTATTATGTCATAGTATACACTGTCGTTATTGTGAATTTTTGTCAATAATGACTTTTTGTAATAATTGAATAATTTACACTTTTATGTCATAGAATACACTGTCTTAATTGTGAATTTTTGTCAATAATGACTTTTTGTAATAATTTAATCATTTCCACTTCTATGTCATAGTATACGCTGTCGTAATTGTGAATTTTTGTCAATAATGACTTTATGTATTAATTGAATCATATCCACTTTTATGTAATAGTATACACTGTCGTAATTTAGAATTTTTGTCAATAGTGACTTTTTGTAATAATTTTATCATTTCCACTTCTATGTCATAGTATACGCTGTCGTAATTGTGAATTTTTGTCAATAATGATTTTTTGTAATAATTGAATAATTTCCACTTTTATGTCATCGTATACACTGTCGTAATTGTGAATTTTTGTCAATAAAGACTTTTTGTAATAATTGAATAATTGCCACTTTTATGTCATAGTATACAATGTCATAATTGTGAATTTTTGTGAAAAATGACTTTTTGTAATAATTGAATAATTTCCACTTATATGTCATAGTATACACTGTCATAATTGTGAATTTTTGTGAAAAATGACTTTTTGTAATTGAATAATTTCCACTTTTATGTCATAGTATACACTGTCATAATTGTGAATTTTTGTGAAAAATGACTTTTTGTAATAATTGAATAATTTACACTTTTATGTCATAGTATACGCTGTCGTAATTGGGAATTTTTGTCAATAATGACTTTTTGTAATAATTGAATCATTTCCACTTTTATGTCATAGTATACACTGTCGTAATTGTGAATTTTTGTCAATAATGACTTTTTGTAATAATTGAATAATTTACACTTGCATGTCATAGTATACACTGTCGTAATTTTGAATTTTTGACAATAATGACTTTTGTAATAATTGAATCATTTCCACTTTTATGTCATTCTTTTATGTCATAGTATACGCTGTCGTAATTGGGAATTTTTGTCAATAATGACTTTTTGTAATAATTGAATAATTTCCACTTTTATGTAATAGTTAACACTGTCGTAATTGTGAATTTTTGTCAATAATGACTTTTTGTAATAATTGAATCATTTCCACTTTTATGTCACAGTATACACTGTTGTAATTGTGCATTTTTGTCAATGACTTCATGTAATAATTGAATAATTGTCACTTTTATGTAACAGAATACAATGTCGTAATTTTGAATTTCTGTCCATTTTGACTTTATGTAATAATTGAATAATTTCCACCTTTATGTAATAGTATACACTGTCGTAAATTTGAAATTTTGTCCATTTTGACTTAATGTAATATTGAATCATTTCCACTTTTATGTCATAGTATACGCTGTCGTAATTGTGAATTTTTGTCAATAATGACTTTATGTAATAAATTAATAATTTCCACTTTAATGTAATAGTATACACTGTCACAATTTAGAAATTTTGTCAATAATGACTTTATGTAATAAATTAATAATTTCCACTTTAATTTAATAGTATACACTGTCGTAATTTTGAATTTTTGTCAATAATGACTTTATGTAATAATTGAATAATTTCCACTTTTATGTCATAGTATACACTGTCGTAATTGTGAATTTTTGTCAATAATGACTTTATGTAATAAATTAATAATTTCCACTTTAATTTAATAGTATACACTGTCGTAATTTTGAATTTTTGTCAATAATGACTTTTTGTAATAATTGAATCATTTCCACTTTTATGTCAGAGTATACACTGTCGTAATTGTGAATTTTTGTCAATAATGACTTTTTGTAATAATTGAATCATTTCCACTTTTATGTCATAGTATACACTGTCGTAATTGTGAATTTTTGTCAATAATGACTTTTTGTAATAATTGAATAATTTACACTTTTATGTAATAGTATACACTGTCGTAATTGTGAATTTTGTCAATAATGACTTTTTGTAATAATTTAATAATTTCCATTTTTATGTCATAGTATACACTGTTGTAATTGTGCATTTTTGTCAATGACTTCATGTAATAATTGAATAATTTTCACTTTTATGTAACAGAATACACTGTCGTAATTTAGAATTTCTGTCCATTTTGACTTTTTGTAATAATTGAATAATTTCCACTTTTATGTAATAGTATACACTGTCGTAAATTAGAATTTTTGTCCATTTTGACTTAATGTAATATTGAATCATTTCCACTTTTATGTCATAGTATACGCTGTCGTAATTGTGAATTTTTGTCAATAAAGACTTTTTTTAATTGAATAATTTCCACTATTATGTCATAGTATACACTGTCGTAATTGTGAATTTTTGTCAATAATGACTTTTTGTAATAATTGAATAATTTACACTTTTATGTCATAGTATACACTGTCGTAATTGTGAATTTTTGTCAATAATGACTTTTTGTAATAATTGAATAATTTACACTTGTATGTCATAGTATATACTCTCGTAATTGTGATTTTTTGTCAATAATGAATTTTTGTAATAATTGAATCATTTCCACTTTTATGTTATACTTTTGTCATAGTATACGCTGTCGTAATTGTGAATTTTTGTCAATAATGACTTTTTGTAATAATTGAATAATATTAGATTAGATTCAACTTTATTGTCATTACACAAGTACAAGTACAAGGCAACGAAATGCAGTTTAGGTCTAACCAGAAGTGCAATAGCAGCAAGTGCAGGATATACAATGGATGCGTAAGTGCAGGACATGGATATGTACTGAATATGTATAAATATGTATAAATAGAGAGACGTTATTACTATAAACAGAACTGAATTTACAGGTGAATATGTACAGTGAATAAATATACAGATGGCTATTACTATAAACAGAATTTACAGGTGAATATGTACTATGAATACAATATACAGATGGCTATTACTATAAACAGAATTTTACAGATAGAGGTATACAATAATATGCTAGGCTAATATGAGGAATAGCAGTGGATTAGGGTAGTGCAATAAATTATGGACAGAGCTATCCGGAAAAAAAAAAGGTGTAAAGTGCAGTGGAAAGTGGTTGCATATTACAGTTAGAAGTACAGTGCAAAATGCAAATGTAAACATTGGTACTATAAATACAGTCGGCAGTGCAAATGAGCATAATCCAGTTAAGATATGGCAGTGCAAGATGCATATGTAAACAGTTGTTACTGTGATAAACAGTCGGTAGTGCAAATAACAAAGTGAAGGAAGATGTGAGGTAGGAGAGTTAGCAGTTTATGAGGGAAGTGGATCAACGGGGGTTTGAGTTCAATAAAGAGACAGCTCTGGGGAAAAAACTGTTCTTTAGTCTGCTGGTCCTGGTCCGGTGGATCCTGAAACGCCTGCCGGAGGGCAGGAGAGAAAACAGTCTGTGGGCTGGGTGAGAGGAGTCCTTGAGGATGCTGGAGCTCGATGCAGACAGCGTTTCCTCTGGATGTGCTCGATGGCAGGTAGTGGAGTCCCTGTGATGCGCTGGGCAGTTTTCACCACCCGCTGCAGTGCCTTGCGCTCCGCAACAGAGCAGCTCCCATACCATACTGCCACACAGTTGGTCAGGATGCTTTCTATTGCGCAGCGATAGAAGTTCACCAGGATAGCCGAGGAGAGCTGATTCTTCCTCAGTGTCCTCAGGAAGAAGAGGCGCTGGTGAGCCTTCTTGACCAGGCTGGAGGTGTTGGTCGTCCACGACATGTCCGCCGAGATGTGGATCCCCAGGAACTTGAAACTGGAGACACGTTCAACAGCCATTCCATTGATGTGGATGGTGTCGTGTGTGACTCTTGACTCCTTCCTGAAGTCCACGATGAGCTCCTTCGTTTTGGTGGTGTTGAGGAGCAGGTTATTATCAGTGCACCATGTGGCCAGGTGCTGGATCTCCTCCCTATAGGCAGTCTCATCGTTGTTGCTGATGAGACCAATCACCGTAGTGTCGTCCGCAAACTTGACGATGGAATTAGATCCATACACAGGCTTGCAGTCGGCGGTGAAGAGGGAGTAGAGAAACGGGCTTAGCACACAGCCCTGTGGTACACCAGTGTTGAGTGTGATGGATGTGGAGCAGGTGAATCCTGAACGAACATTCTGGGGTCTGTCAGTTAGGAAGTCCAAAATCCAGTTACACATTGAAGTGTTGATGCCCAGGTCTCCAAGTTTAGCTATTAACTTGGATGGGATTACAGTGTTGAATGCTGAGCTGAAGTCAACAAACAGCATGCGTGCATACGTGTTCTTATGGTCCAGATGGGTGAGCACAGAGTGCAGTGCCATGGAAACGGCATCCTCTGTGCTCCTATTGCTGCGGTAGGCAAACTGGTGTGAGTCCAATGTGGATGGTATAGAGTCTTTTAGGTGTTCCAGGACCAGCCGCTCAAAGCACTTCATGACGATGGGTGTGAGTGCTACAGGGCGGTAGTCATTAGGGCACCTCGGGTTAGAGTGTTTCGGCACTGGCACAATGGAAGTGCGTTTAAAGCATGTCGGTACAGCTGCTTGGGCAAGAGACAGGTTGAAAATGTCTGTAAAAACCCCAGCGAGGGTTTTTTATCCACTTTTATGTCATAGTATACACTGTCGTAATTGTGAATTTTTGTCAATAATGACTTTTTTTAATAATTGAATAATTGCAACTATTATGTCATAGTATACACTGTCGTGATTGTGAATTTTTGTCAATAATGACTTTTTGTAATAATTGAATAATTTACACTTTTATGTCATAGTATACACTGTCGTAATTGTGAATTTTTGTCAATAATGACTTTTTGTAATAATTGAATAATTTACACTTGTATGTCATAGTATACACTGTCGTAATTGTGAATTTTTGTCAATAATGAATTTTTGTAATAATTGAATCATTTCCAATTTTATGTCATACTTTTATGTCATAGTATACGCTGTCGTAATTGTGAATTTTTGTCAATAATGACTTTTTGTAATAATTGAATAATTTCAACTTTTATGTAATAGTATACACTGTTGTAATTTTGAATTTTTGTCAATAATGACTTTATGTAATAATTTAATAATTTCCACTTTTATGTCATAGTATACACTGTCGTGATTGTGAATTTTGTCAATAATGACTTTTTGTAATAATTGAATAATTTACACTTTTATGTCATAGTATACACTGTCTTAATTGTGAATATTTGTCAATTAGACTTTTTGTAATAATTTAATCATTTCCACTTCTATGTCATAGTATACGCTGTCGTAATTGTGAATTTTTGTCAATAATGACTTTTTGTAATAATTGAATGATTTCCACTTTTATGTCATAGTATACACTGTCGTAAATGTGAATTTTTGTCAATAAAGACTTTTTTTAATTGAATAATTTACACTTTTATGTCACAGTATACACTGTCGTAATTGTGAATTTTTGTCAATAATGACTTTTTGTAATAATTGAATAATTTACACTTTTATGTCATAGTATACACTGTCGTAATTGTGAATTTTTGTCAATAATGACTTTTTGTAATAATTGAATAATTTACACTTTTATGTCATAGTATACACTGTCGTAATTGTGAATTTTTGTCAATAATGACTTTTTGTAATAATTGAATAATTTACACTTGTATGTCATAGTATATACTGTCGTAATTGTGAATTTTTGTCAATAATGAATTTTTGTAATAATTGAATCATTTCCACTTTTATGTCATACTTTTATGTCATAGTATACGCTGTCGTAATTGTGAATTTTTGTCAATAATGACTTTTTGTAATAATTGAATAATTTCCACTTTTATGTCATAGTATACACTGTCGTAATTGTGAATTTTTGTCAATAATGACTTTTTTAAATAATTGAATAATTGCAACTATTATGTCATAGTATACACTGTCGTAATTGTGAATTTTTGTCAATAATGACTTTTTGTAATAATTGAATAATTTACACTTTTATGTCATAGTATACACTGTCGTAATTGTGAATTTTTGTCAATAATGACTTTTGTAATAATTGAATAATTTACACTTTTATGTCATAGTATACACTGTCGTAATTGTGAATTTTTGTCAATAATGACTTTTGTAATAATTGAATCATTTCCAATTTTATGTCATACTTTTATGTCATAGTATACGCTGTCGTAATTGTGAATTTTTGTCAATAATGACTTTTTGTAATAATTGAATAATTTCAACTTTTATGTAATAGTATACACTGTTGTAATTTTGAATTTTTGTCAATAATGACTTTATGTAATAATTTAATAATTTCCACTTTTATGTCATAGTATACACTGTCGTGATTGTGAATTTTGTCAATAATGACTTTTTGTAATAATTGAATAATTTACACTTTTATGTCATAGTATACACTGTCTTAATTGTGAATATTTGTCAATTAGACTTTTTGTAATAATTTAATCATTTCCACTTCTATGTCATAGTATACGCTGTCGTAATTGTGAATTTTTGTCAATAATGACTTTTTGTAATAATTGAATGATTTCCACTTTTATGTCATAGTATACACTGTCGTAATTATGAATTTTTGTCAATAAAGACTTTTTTTAATTGAATAATTTCCACTTTTATGTCACAGTATACACTGTCGTAATTGTGAATTTTTGTCAATAATGACTTTTTGTAATAATTGAATAATTTACACTTTTATGTCATAGTATACACTGTCGTAATTGTGAATTTTTGTCAATAATGACTTTTTGTAATAATTGAATAATTTACACTTTTATGTCATAGTATACACTGTCGTAATT
Organism: Gobio gobio; assembly: GCF_949357685.1. Lineage (NCBI taxonomy): Eukaryota > Metazoa > Chordata > Actinopteri > Cypriniformes > Gobionidae > Gobio > Gobio gobio. The sequence goes on along the minus strand of NC_137106.1, from coordinate 1,475,765 downwards.
GTGAATTTTTGTCAATAATGACTTTTTGTAATAATTGAATAATTTACACTTGTATGTCATAGTATATACTGTCGTAATTGTGAATTTTTGTCAATAATGAATTTTTGTAATAATTGAATCATTTCCACTTTTATGTCATACTTTTATGTCATAGTATACGCTGTCGTAATTGTGAATTTTTGTCAATGATGACTTTTTGTAATAATTGAATAATTTCCACTTTTATGTCATAGTATACACTGTCGTAATTGTGAATTTATGTCAATAATGACTTTTTTTAATAATTGAATAATTGCAACTATTATGTCATAGTATACACTGTCGTGATTGTGAATTTTTGTCAATAATGACTTTTTGTAATAATTGAATAATTTACACTTTTATGTCATAGTATACACTGTCGTAATTGTGAATTTTTGTCAATAATGACTTTTTGTAATAATTGAATAATTTACACTTGTATGTCATAGTATACACTGTCGTAATTGTGAATTTTTGTCAATAATGAATTTTTGTAATAATTGAATCATTTCCAATTTTATGTCATACTTTTATGTCATAGTATACGCTGTCGTAATTGTGAATTTTTGTCAATAATGACTTTTTGTAATAATTGAATAATTTCAACTTTTATGCAATAGTATACACTGTTGTAATTTTGAATTTTTGTCAATAATGACTTTATGTAATAATTTAATAATTTCCACTTTTATGTCATAGTATACACTGTCGTGATTGTGAATTTTGTCAATAATGACTTTTTGTAATAATTGAATAATTTACACTTTTATGTCATAGTATACACTGTCTTAATTGTGAATATTTGTCAATTAGACTTTTTGTAATACTTTAATCATTTCCACTTCTATGTCATAGTATACGCTGTCGTAATTGTGAATTTTTGTCAATAATGACTTTTTGTAATAATTGAATAATTTCAACTTTTATGCAATAGTATACACTGTTGTAATTTTGAATTTTTGTCAATAATGACTTTATGTAATAATTTAATAATTTCCACTTTTATGTCATAGTATACACTGTCGTGATTGTGAATTTTGTCAATAATGACTTTTTGTAATAATTGAATAATTTACACTTTTATGTCATAGTATACACTGTCTTAATTGTGAATATTTGTCAATTAGACTTTTTGTAATACTTTAATCATTTCCACTTCTATGTCATAGTATACGCTGTCGTAATTGTGAATTTTTGTCAATAATGACTTTTTGTAATAATTGAATGATTTCCACTTTTATGTCATATTGTACACTGTCGTAATTGTGAATTTTTGTCAATAAAGACTTTTTTTAATTGAATAATTTACACTTTTATGTCATAGTATACACTGTCGTAATTGTGAATTTTTGTCAATAATGACTTTTTGTAATAATTGAATAATTTACACTTTTATGTCATAGTATACACTGTCGTAATTGTGAATTTTTGTCAATAAAGACTTTTTGTAATAATTGAATAATTGCCACTTTTATGTCATAGTATACAATGTCATAATTGTGAATTTTTGTGAAAAATGACTTTTTGTAATAATTGAATAATTTCCACTTATATGTCATAGTATACACTGTCATAATTGTGAATTTTTGTGAAAAATGACTTTTTGTAATTGAATAATTTCCACTTTTATGTCATAGTATACACTGTCATAATTGTGAATTTTTGTGAAAAATGACTTTTTGTAATAATTGAATAATTTACACTTTTATGTCATAGTATACGCTGTCGTAATTGGGAATTTTTGTCAATAATGACTTTTTGTAATAATTGAATCATTTCCACTTTTATGTCATAGTATACACTGTCGTAATTGTGAATTTTTGTCAATAATGACTTTTTGTAATAATTGAATAATTTACACTTGCATGTCATAGTATACACTGTCGTAATTTTGAATTTTTGTCAATAATGACTTTTGTAATAATTGAATCATTTCCACTTTTATGTCATTCTTTTATGTCATAGTATACACTGTCGTAATTGGGAATTTTTGTCAATAATGACTTTTTGTAATAATTGAATAATTTCCACTTTTATGTAATAGTTAACACTGTCGTAATTGTGAATTTTTGTCAATAATGACTTTTTGTAATAATTGAATCATTTCCACTTTTATGTCATAGTATACACTGTTGTAATTGTGCATTTTTGTCAATGACTTCATGTAATAATTGAATAATTTTCACTTTTATGTAACAGAATACACTGTCGTCATTTTGAATTTCTGTCCATTTTGACTTTTTGTAATAATTGAATAATTTCCACTTTTATGTAATAGTATACACTGTCGTAAATTAGAATTTTTGTCCATTTTGACTTAATGTAATATTGAATCATTTCCACTTTTATGTCATAGTATACGCTGTCGTAATTGTGAATTTTTGTCAATAAAGACTTTTTTTAATTGAATAATTTCCACTATTATGTCATAGTATACACTGTCGTAATTGTGAATTTTTGTCAATAATGACTTTTTGTAATAATTGAATAATTTACACTTTTATGTCATAGTATACACTGTCGTAATTGTGAATTTTTGTCAATAATGACTTTTTGTAATAATTGAATAATTTACACTTGTATGTCATAGTATATACTCTCGTAATTGTGATTTTTTGTCAATAATGAATTTTTGTAATAATTGAATCATTTCCACTTTTATGTTATACTTTTGTCATAGTATACGCTGTCGTAATTGTGAATTTTTGTCAATAATGACTTTTTGTAATAATTGAATAATATTAGATTAGATTCAACTTTATTGTCATTACACAAGTACAAGTACAAGGCAACGAAATGCAGTTTAGGTCTAACCAGAAGTGCAATAGCAGCAAGTGCAGGATATACAATGGATGCGTAAGTGCAGGACATGGATATGTACTGAATATGTATAAATATGTATAAATAGAGAGACGTTATTACTATAAACAGAACTGAATTTACAGGTGAATATGTACAGTGAATAAATATACAGATGGCTATTACTATAAACAGAATTTACAGGTGAATATGTACTATGAATACAATATACAGATGGCTATTACTATAAACAGAATTTTACAGATAGAAGTATACAATAATATGCTAGGCTAATATGAGGAATAGCAGTGGATTAGGGTAGTGCAATAAATTATGGACAGAGCTATCCGGAAAAAAAAAAGGTGTAAAGTGCAGTGGAAAGTGGTTGCATATTACAGTTAGAAGTACAGTGCAAAATGCAAATGTAAACATTGGTACTATAAATACAGTCGGCAGTGCAAATGAGCATAATCCAGTTAAGATATGGCAGTGCAAGATGCATATGTAAACAGTTGTTACTGTGATAAACAGTCGGTAGTGCAAATAACAAAGTGAAGGAAGATGTGAGGTAGGAGAGTTAGCAGTTTATGAGGGAAGTGGATCAACGGGGGTTTGAGTTCAATAAAGAGACAGCTCTGGGGAAAAAACTGTTCTTTAGTCTGCTGGTCCTGGTCCGGTGGATCCTGAAACGCCTGCCGGAGGGCAGGAGAGAAAACAGTCTGTGGGCTGGGTGAGAGGAGTCCTTGAGGATGCTGGAGCTCGATGCAGACAGCGTTTCCTCTGGATGTGCTCGATGGCAGGTAGTGGAGTCCCTGTGATGCGCTGGGCAGTTTTCACCACCCGCTGCAGTGCCTTGCGCTCCGCAACAGAGCAGCTCCCATACCATACTGCCACACAGTTGGTCAGGATGCTTTCTATTGCGCAGCGATAGAAGTTCACCAGGATAGCCGAGGAGAGCTGATTCTTCCTCAGTGTCCTCAGGAAGAAGAGGCGCTGGTGAGCCTTCTTGACCAGGCTGGAGGTGTTGGTCGTCCACGACATGTCCGCCGAGATGTGGATCCCCAGGAACTTGAAACTGGAGACACGTTCAACAGCCATTCCATTGATGTGGATGGTGTCGTGTGTGACTCTTGACTCCTTCCTGAAGTCCACGATGAGCTCCTTCGTTTTGGTGGTGTTGAGGAGCAGGTTATTATCAGTGCACCATGTGGCCAGGTGCTGGATCTCCTCCCTATAGGCAGTCTCATCGTTGTTGCTGATGAGACCAATCACCGTAGTGTCGTCCGCAAACTTGACGATGGAATTAGATCCATACACAGGCTTGCAGTCGGCGGTGAAGAGGGAGTAGAGAAACGGGCTTAGCACACAGCCCTGTGGTACACCAGTGTTGAGTGTGATGGATGTGGAGCAGGTGAATCCTGAACGAACATTCTGGGGTCTGTCAGTTAGGAAGTCCAAAATCCAGTTACACATTGAAGTGTTGATGCCCAGGTCTCCAAGTTTAGCTATTAACTTGGATGGGATTACAGTGTTGAATGCTGAGCTGAAGTCAACAAACAGCATGCGTGCATACGTGTTCTTATGGTCCAGATGGGTGAGCACAGAGTGCAGTGCCATGGAAACGGCATCCTCTGTGCTCCTATTGCTGCGGTAGGCAAACTGGTGTGAGTCCAATGTGGATGGTATAGAGTCTTTTAGGTGTTCCAGGACCAGCCGCTCAAAGCACTTCATGACGATGGGTGTGAGTGCTACAGGGCGGTAGTCATTAGGGCACCTCGGGTTAGAGTGTTTCGGCACTGGCACAATGGAAGTGCGTTTAAAGCATGTCGGTACAGCTGCTTGGGCAAGAGACAGGTTGAAAATGTCTGTAAAAACCCCAGCGAGGGTTTTTTATCCACTTTTATGTCATAGTATACACTGTCGTAATTGTGAATTTTTGTCAATAATGACTTTTTTTAATAATTGAATAATTGCAACTATTATGTCATAGTATACACTGTCGTGATTGTGAATTTTTGTCAATAATGACTTTTTGTAATAATTGAATAATTTACACTTTTATGTCATAGTATACACTGTCGTAATTGTGAATTTTTGTCAATAATGACTTTTTGTAATAATTGAATAATTTACACTTGTATGTCATAGTATACACTGTCGTAATTGTGAATTTTTGTCAATAATGAATTTTTGTAATAATTGAATCATTTCCAATTTTATGTCATACTTTTATGTCATAGTATACGCTGTCGTAATTGTGAATTTTTGTCAATAATGACTTTTTGTAATAATTGAATAATTTCAACTTTTATGTAATAGTATACACTGTTGTAATTTTGAATTTTTGTCAATAATGACTTTATGTAATAATTTAATAATTTCCACTTTTATGTCATAGTATACACTGTCGTGATTGTGAATTTTGTCAATAATGACTTTTTGTAATAATTGAATAATTTACACTTTTATGTCATAGTATACATTGTCATAATTGTGAATTTTTGTCAATAATGACTTTTTGTAATAATTGAATCATTTCCACTTTTATGTCATAGTATACACTGTCGTAATTGTGAATTTTTGTCAATAATGACTTTTTGTAATAATTGAATAATTTACACTTTTATGTCATAGTATACACTGTCGTAATTGTGAATTTTTGTCAATAATGACTTTTTGTAATAATTGAATAATTTACACTTCTATGTCATAGTATACGCTGTCGTAATTGTGAATTTTTGTCAATAATGACTTTTGTAATAATTGAATCATTTCCACTTTTATGTCATTCTTTTATGTCATAGTATACGCTGTCGTAATTGGGAATTTTTGTCAATAATGACTTTTTGTAATAATTGAATAATTTCCACTTTTATGTAATAGTTAACACTGTCGTAATTGTGAATTTTTGTCAATAATGACTTTTTGTAATAATTGAATCATTTCCACTTTTATGTCATAGTATACACTGTTGTAATTGTGCATTTTTGTCAATGACTTCATGTAATAATTGAATAATTTTCACTTTTATGTAACAGAATACAATGTCGTAATTTTGAATTTCTGTCCATTTTGACTTTATGTAATAATTGAATAATTTCCACCTTTATGTAATAGTATACACTGTCGTGAATTTGAAATTTTGTCCATTTTGACTTAATGTAATATTGAATCATTTCCACTTTTTTGTCATAGTATACGCTGTCGTAATTGTGAATTTTTGTCAATAATGACTTTATGTAATAAATTAATAATTTCCACTTTAATGTAATAGTATACACTGTCACAATTTAGAAATTTTGTCAATAATGACTTTATGTAATAAATTAATAATTTCCACTTTAATTTAATAGTATACACTGTCGTAATTTTGAATTTTTGTCAATAATGACTTTTTGTAATAATTGAATCATTTCCACTTTTATGTCATAGTATACACTGTCGTAATTGTGAATTTTTGTCAATAATGACTTTTTGTAATAATTGAATCATTTCCACTTTTATGTCATAGTATACACTGTCGTAATTGTGAATTTTTGTCAATAATGACTTTTTGTAATAATTGAATAATTTACACTTTTATGTCATAGTATACACTGTCGTAATTGTGAATTTTTGTCAATAATGACTTTTTGTAATAATTGAATAATTTACACTTTTATGTCATAGTATACGCTGTCGTAATTGTGAATTTTTGTCAATAATGACTTTTTGTAATAATTGAATAATTTACTCTTGCATGTCATAGTATACACTGTCGTAATTTTGAATTTTTGTCAATAATGACTTTTGTAATAATTGAATCATTTCCACTTTTATGTCATACTTTTATGTCATAGTATACGCTGTCGTAATTGGGAATTTTTGTCAATAATGACTTTTTGTAATAATTGAATAATTTCCACTTTTATGTAATAGTTAACACTGTCGTAATTGTGAATTTTTGTCAATAATGACTTTTTGTAATAATTGAATCATTTCCACTTTTATGTCATAGTATACACTGTTGTAATTATGCATTTTTGTCAATGACTTCATGTAATAATTGAATAATTTTCACTTTTATGTAACAGAATACAATGTCGTAATTTTGAATTTCTGTCCATTTTGACTTTATGTAATAATTGAATAATTTCCACCTTTATGTAATAGTATACACTGTCGTAAATTTGAAATTTTGTCCATTTTGACTTAATGACAACTATTATGTCATAGTATACACTGTCGTTATTGTGAATTTTTGTCAATAATGACTTTTTGTAATAATTGAATAATTTACACTTTTATGTCATAGAATACACTGTCTTAATTGTGAATTTTTGTCAATAATGACTTTTTGTAATAATTTAATCATTTCCACTTCTATGTCATAGTATACGCTGTCGTAATTGTGAATTTTTGTCAATAATGACTTTATGTATTAATTGAATCATATCCACTTTTATGTAATAGTATACACTGTCGTAATTTAGAATTTTTGTCAATAGTGACTTTTTGTAATAATTTTATCATTTCCACTTCTATGTCATAGTATACGCTGTCGTAATTGTGAATTTTTGTCAATAATGATTTTTTGTAATAATTGAATAATTTCCACTTTTATGTCATCGTATACACTGTCGTAATTGTGAATTTTTGTCAATAAAGACTTTTTGTAATAATTGAATAATTGCCACTTTTATGTCATAGTATACAATGTCATAATTGTGAATTTTTGTGAAAAATGACTTTTTGTAATAATTGAATAATTTCCACTTATATGTCATAGTATACACTGTCATAATTGTGAATTTTTGTGAAAAATGACTTTTTGTAATTGAATAATTTCCACTTTTATGTCATAGTATACACTGTCATAATTGTGAATTTTTGTGAAAAATGACTTTTTGTAATAATTGAATAATTTACACTTTTATGTCATAGTATACGCTGTCGTAATTGGGAATTTTTGTCAATAATGACTTTTTGTAATAATTGAATCATTTCCACTTTTATGTCATAGTATACACTGTCGTAATTGTGAATTTTTGTCAATAATGACTTTTTGTAATAATTGAATAATTTACACTTGCATGTCATAGTATACACTGTCGTAATTTTGAATTTTTGTCAATAATGACTTTTGTAATAATTGAATCATTTCCACTTTTATGTCATTCTTTTATGTCATAGTATACGCTGTCGTAATTGGGAATTTTTGTCAATAATGACTTTTTGTAATAATTGAATAATTTCCACTTTTATGTAATAGTTAACACTGTCGTAATTGTGAATTTTTGTCAATAATGACTTTTTGTAATAATTGAATCATTTCCACTTTTATGTCACAGTATACACTGTTGTAATTGTGCATTTTTGTCAATGACTTCATGTAATAATTGAATAATTGTCACTTTTATGTAACAGAATACAATGTCGTAATTTTGAATTTCTGTCCATTTTGACTTTATGTAATAATTGAATAATTTCCACCTTTATGTAATAGTATACACTGTCGTAAATTTGAAATTTTGTCCATTTTGACTTAATGTAATATTGAATCATTTCCACTTTTATGTCATAGTATACGCTGTCGTAATTGTGAATTTTTGTCAATAATGACTTTATGTAATAAATTAATAATTTCCACTTTAATGTAATAGTATACACTGTCACAATTTAGAAATTTTGTCAATAATGACTTTATGTAATAAATTAATAATTTCCACTTTAATTTAATAGTATACACTGTCGTAATTTTGAATTTTTGTCAATAATGACTTTATGTAATAATTGAATAATTTCCACTTTTATGTCATAGTATACACTGTCGTAATTGTGAATTTTTGTCAATAATGACTTTATGTAATAAATTAATAATTTCCACTTTAATTTAATAGTATACACTGTCGTAATTTTGAATTTTTGTCAATAATGACTTTTTGTAATAATTGAATCATTTCCACTTTTATGTCAGAGTATACACTGTCGTAATTGTGAATTTTTGTCAATAATGACTTTTTGTAATAATTGAATCATTTCCACTTTTATGTCATAGTATACACTGTCGTAATTGTGAATTTTTGTCAATAATGACTTTTTGTAATAATTGAATAATTTACACTTTTATGTAATAGTATACACTGTCGTAATTGTGAATTTTGTCAATAATGACTTTTTGTAATAATTTAATAATTTCCATTTTTATGTCATAGTATACACTGTTGTAATTGTGCATTTTTGTCAATGACTTCATGTAATAATTGAATAATTTTCACTTTTATGTAACAGAATACACTGTCGTAATTTAGAATTTCTGTCCATTTTGACTTTTTGTAATAATTGAATAATTTCCACTTTTATGTAATAGTATACACTGTCGTAAATTAGAATTTTTGTCCATTTTGACTTAATGTAATATTGAATCATTTCCACTTTTATGTCATAGTATACGCTGTCGTAATTGTGAATTTTTGTCAATAAAGACTTTTTTTAATTGAATAATTTCCACTATTATGTCATAGTATACACTGTCGTAATTGTGAATTTTTGTCAATAATGACTTTTTGTAATAATTGAATAATTTACACTTTTATGTCATAGTATACACTGTCGTAATTGTGAATTTTTGTCAATAATGACTTTTTGTAATAATTGAATAATTTACACTTGTATGTCATAGTATATACTCTCGTAATTGTGATTTTTTGTCAATAATGAATTTTTGTAATAATTGAATCATTTCCACTTTTATGTTATACTTTTGTCATAGTATACGCTGTCGTAATTGTGAATTTTTGTCAATAATGACTTTTTGTAATAATTGAATAATATTAGATTAGATTCAACTTTATTGTCATTACACAAGTACAAGTACAAGGCAACGAAATGCAGTTTAGGTCTAACCAGAAGTGCAATAGCAGCAAGTGCAGGATATACAATGGATGCGTAAGTGCAGGACATGGATATGTACTGAATATGTATAAATATGTATAAATAGAGAGACGTTATTACTATAAACAGAACTGAATTTACAGGTGAATATGTACAGTGAATAAATATACAGATGGCTATTACTATAAACAGAATTTACAGGTGAATATGTACTATGAATACAATATACAGATGGCTATTACTATAAACAGAATTTTACAGATAGAGGTATACAATAATATGCTAGGCTAATATGAGGAATAGCAGTGGATTAGGGTAGTGCAATAAATTATGGACAGAGCTATCCGGAAAAAAAAAAGGTGTAAAGTGCAGTGGAAAGTGGTTGCATATTACAGTTAGAAGTACAGTGCAAAATGCAAATGTAAACATTGGTACTATAAATACAGTCGGCAGTGCAAATGAGCATAATCCAGTTAAGATATGGCAGTGCAAGATGCATATGTAAACAGTTGTTACTGTGATAAACAGTCGGTAGTGCAAATAACAAAGTGAAGGAAGATGTGAGGTAGGAGAGTTAGCAGTTTATGAGGGAAGTGGATCAACGGGGGTTTGAGTTCAATAAAGAGACAGCTCTGGGGAAAAAACTGTTCTTTAGTCTGCTGGTCCTGGTCCGGTGGATCCTGAAACGCCTGCCGGAGGGCAGGAGAGAAAACAGTCTGTGGGCTGGGTGAGAGGAGTCCTTGAGGATGCTGGAGCTCGATGCAGACAGCGTTTCCTCTGGATGTGCTCGATGGCAGGTAGTGGAGTCCCTGTGATGCGCTGGGCAGTTTTCACCACCCGCTGCAGTGCCTTGCGCTCCGCAACAGAGCAGCTCCCATACCATACTGCCACACAGTTGGTCAGGATGCTTTCTATTGCGCAGCGATAGAAGTTCACCAGGATAGCCGAGGAGAGCTGATTCTTCCTCAGTGTCCTCAGGAAGAAGAGGCGCTGGTGAGCCTTCTTGACCAGGCTGGAGGTGTTGGTCGTCCACGACATGTCCGCCGAGATGTGGATCCCCAGGAACTTGAAACTGGAGACACGTTCAACAGCCATTCCATTGATGTGGATGGTGTCGTGTGTGACTCTTGACTCCTTCCTGAAGTCCACGATGAGCTCCTTCGTTTTGGTGGTGTTGAGGAGCAGGTTATTATCAGTGCACCATGTGGCCAGGTGCTGGATCTCCTCCCTATAGGCAGTCTCATCGTTGTTGCTGATGAGACCAATCACCGTAGTGTCGTCCGCAAACTTGACGATGGAATTAGATCCATACACAGGCTTGCAGTCGGCGGTGAAGAGGGAGTAGAGAAACGGGCTTAGCACACAGCCCTGTGGTACACCAGTGTTGAGTGTGATGGATGTGGAGCAGGTGAATCCTGAACGAACATTCTGGGGTCTGTCAGTTAGGAAGTCCAAAATCCAGTTACACATTGAAGTGTTGATGCCCAGGTCTCCAAGTTTAGCTATTAACTTGGATGGGATTACAGTGTTGAATGCTGAGCTGAAGTCAACAAACAGCATGCGTGCATACGTGTTCTTATGGTCCAGATGGGTGAGCACAGAGTGCAGTGCCATGGAAACGGCATCCTCTGTGCTCCTATTGCTGCGGTAGGCAAACTGGTGTGAGTCCAATGTGGATGGTATAGAGTCTTTTAGGTGTTCCAGGACCAGCCGCTCAAAGCACTTCATGACGATGGGTGTGAGTGCTACAGGGCGGTAGTCATTAGGGCACCTCGGGTTAGAGTGTTTCGGCACTGGCACAATGGAAGTGCGTTTAAAGCATGTCGGTACAGCTGCTTGGGCAAGAGACAGGTTGAAAATGTCTGTAAAAACCCCAGCGAGGGTTTTTTATCCACTTTTATGTCATAGTATACACTGTCGTAATTGTGAATTTTTGTCAATAATGACTTTTTTTAATAATTGAATAATTGCAACTATTATGTCATAGTATACACTGTCGTGATTGTGAATTTTTGTCAATAATGACTTTTTGTAATAATTGAATAATTTACACTTTTATGTCATAGTATACACTGTCGTAATTGTGAATTTTTGTCAATAATGACTTTTTGTAATAATTGAATAATTTACACTTGTATGTCATAGTATACACTGTCGTAATTGTGAATTTTTGTCAATAATGAATTTTTGTAATAATTGAATCATTTCCAATTTTATGTCATACTTTTATGTCATAGTATACGCTGTCGTAATTGTGAATTTTTGTCAATAATGACTTTTTGTAATAATTGAATAATTTCAACTTTTATGTAATAGTATACACTGTTGTAATTTTGAATTTTTGTCAATAATGACTTTATGTAATAATTTAATCATTTCCACTTTTATGTCATAGTATACACTGTCGTGATTGTGAATTTTGTCAATAATGACTTTTTGTAATAATTGAATAATTTACACTTTTATGTCATAGTATACACTGTCTTAATTGTGAATATTTGTCAATTAGACTTTTTGTAATAATTGAATCATTTCCACTTCTATGTCATAGTATACGCTGTCGTAATTGTGAATTTTTGTCAATAATGACTTTTTGTAATAATTGAATGATTTCCACTTTTATGTCATAGTATACACTGTCGTAAATGTGAATTTTTGTCAATAAAGACTTTTTTTAATTGAATAATTTACACTTTTATGTCACAGTATACACTGTCGTAATTGTGAATTTTTGTCAATAATGACTTTTTGTAATAATTGAATAATTTACACTTTTATGTCATAGTATACACTGTCGTAATTGTGAATTTTTGTCAATAATGACTTTTTGTAATAATTGAATAATTTACACTTTTATGTCATAGTATACACTGTCGTAATTGTGAATTTTTGTCAATAATGACTTTTTGTAATAATTGAATAATTTACACTTGTATGTCATAGTATATACTGTCGTAATTGTGAATTTTTGTCAATAATGAATTTTTGTAATAATTGAATAATTGCAACTATTTTGTCATAGTATACACTGTCGTGATTGTGAATTTTTGTCAATAATGACTTTTTGTAATAATTGAATAATTTACACTTTTATGTCATAGTATACACTGTCGTAATTGTGAATTTTTGTCAATAATGACTTTTTTAAATAATTGAATAATTGCAACTATTATGTCATAGTATACACTGTCGTGATTGTGAATTTTTGTCAATAATGACTTTTTGTAATAATTGAATAATTTACACTTTTATGTCATAGTATACACTGTCGTAATTGTGAATTTTTGTCAATAATGACTTTTTTTAATAATTGAATAATTGCAACTATTATGTCATAGTATACACTGTCGTGATTGTGAATTTTTGTCAATAATGACTTTTTGTAATAATTGAATAATTTACACTTTTATGTCATAGTATACACTGTCGTAATTGTGAATTTTTGTCAATAATGACTTTTTGTAATAATTGAATAATTTACACTTGTATGTCATAGTATACACTGTCGTAATTGTGAATTTTTGTCAATAATGAATTTTTGTAATAATTGAATCATTTCCAATTTTATGTCATACTTTTATGTCATAGTATACGCTGTCGTAATTGTGAATTTTTGTCAATAATGACTTTTTGTAATAATTGAATAATTTCAACTTTTATGTAATAGTATACACTGTTGTAATTTTGAATTTTTGTCAATAATGACTTTATGTAATAATTTAATAATTTCCACTTTTATGTCATAGTATACACTGTCGTGATTGTGAATTTTGTCAATAATGACTTTTTGTAATAATTGAATAATTTACACTTTTATGTCATAGTATACACTGTCTTAATTGTGAATATTTGTCAATTAGACTTTTTGTAATACTTTAATCATTTCCACTTCTATGTCATAGTATACGCTGTCGTAATTGTGAATTTTTGTCAATAATGACTTTTTGTAATAATTGAATGATTTCCACTTTTATGTCATATTGTACACTGTCGTAATTGTGAATTTTTGTCAATAAAGACTTTTTTTAATTGAATAATTTACACTTTTATGTCATAGTATACACTGTCGTAATTGTGAATTTTTGTCAATAATGACTTTTGTAATAATTGAATAATTTACACTTTTATGTCATAGTATACACTGTCGTAATTGTGAATTTTTGTCAATAATGACTTTTGTAATAATTGAATCATTTCCAATTTTATGTCATACTTTTATGTCATAGTATACGCTGTCGTAATTGTGAATTTTTGTCAATAATGACTTTTTGTAATAATTGAATAATTTCAACTTTTATGTAATAGTATACACTGTTGTAATTTTGAATTTTTGTCAATAATGACTTTATGTAATAATTTAATAATTTCCACTTTTATGTCATAGTATACACTGTCGTGATTGTGAATTTTGTCAATAATGACTTTTTGTAATAATTGAATAATTTACACTTTTATGTCATAGTATACACTGTCTTAATTGTGAATATTTGTCAATTAGACTTTTTGTAATAATTTAATCATTTCCACTTCTATGTCATAGTATACGCTGTCGTAATTGTGAATTTTTGTCAATAATGACTTTTTGTAATAATTGAATGATTTCCACTTTTATGTCATAGTATACACTGTCGTAATTGTGAATTTTTGTCAATAAAGACTTTTTTTAATTGAATAATTTCCACTTTTATGTCACAGTATACACTGTCGTAATTGTGAATTTTTGTCAATAATGACTTTTTGTAATAATTGAATAATTTACACTTTTATGTCATAGTATACACTGTCGTAATTGTGAATTTTTGTCAATAATGACTTTTTGTAATAATTGAATAATTTACACTTTTATGTCATAGTATACACTGTCGTAATTGTGAATTTTTGTCAATAATGACTTTTTGTAATAATTGAATAATTTACACTTGTATGTCATAGTATATACTGTCGTAATTGTGAATTTTTGTCAATAATGAATTTTTGTAATAATTGAATCATTTCCACTTTTATGTCATACTTTTATGTCATAGTATACGCTGTCGTAATTGTGAATTTTTGTCAAAAATGACTTTTTGTAATAATTGAATAATTTCCACTTTTATGTCATAGTATACACTGTCGTAATTGTGAATTTATGTCAATAATGACTTTTTTTAATAATTGAATAATTGCAACTATTATGTCATAGTATACACTGTCGTGATTGTGAATTTTTGTCAATAATGACTTTTTGTAATAATTGAATAATTTACACTTTTATGTCATAGTATACACTGTCGTAATTGTGAATTTTTGTCAATAATGACTTTTTGTAATAATTGAATAATTTACACTTGTATGTCATAGTATACACTGTCGTAATTGTGAATTTTTGTCAATAATGAATTTTTGTAATAATTGAATCATTTCCAATTTTATGTCATACTTTTATGTCATAGTATACGCTGTCGTAATTGTGAATTTTTGTCAATAATGACTTTTTGTAATAATTGAATAATTTCAACTTTTATGTAATAGTATACACTGTTGTAATTTTGAATTTTTGTCAATAATGACTTTATATAATAATTTAATAATTTCCACTTTTATGTCATAGTATACACTGTCGTGATTGTGAATTTTGTCAATAATGACTTTTTGTAATAATTGAATAATTTACACTTTTATGTCATAGTATACACTGTCTTAATTGTGAATATTTGTCAATTAGACTTTTTGTAATAATTTAATCATTTCCACTTCTATGTCATAGTATACGCTGTCGTAATTGTGAATTTTTGTCAATAATGACTTTTTGTAATAATTGAATGATTTCCACTTTTATGTCATAGTATACACTGTCGTAAATGTGAATTTTTGTCAATAAAGACTTTTTTTAATTGAATAATTTACACTTTTATGTCACAGTATACACTGTCGTAATTGTGAATTTTTGTCAATAATGACTTTTTGTAATAATTGAATAATTTACACTTTTATGTCATAGTATACACTGTCGTAATTGTGAATTTTTGTCAATAATGACTTTTTGTAATAATTGAATAATTTACACTTTTATGTCATAGTATACACTGTCGTAATTGTGAATTTTTGTCAATAATGACTTTTTGTAATAATTGAATAATTTACACTTGTATGTCATAGTATATACTGTCGTAATTGTGAATTTTTGTCAATAATGAATTTTTGTAATAATTGAATCATTTCCACTTTTATGTCATACTTTTATGTCATAGTATACGCTGTCGTAATTGTGAATTTTTGTCAATAATGACTTTTTGTAATAATTGAATAATTTCCACTTTTATGTCATAGTATACACTGTCGTAATTGTGAATTTTTGTCAATAATGACTTTTTTTAATAATTGAATAATTGCAACTATTATGTCATAGTATACACTGTCGTGATTGTGAATTTTTGTCAATAATGACTTTTTGTAATAATTGAATAATTTACACTTTTATGTCATAGTATACACTGTCGTAATTGTGAATTTTTGTCAATAATGACTTTTTGTAATAATTGAATAATTTACACTTGTATGTCATAGTATACACTGTCGTAATTGTGAATTTTTGTCAATAATGAATTTTTGTAATAATTGAATCATTTCCAATTTTATGTCATACTTTTATGTCATAGTATACGCTGTCGTAATTGTGAATTTTTGTCAATAATGACTTTTTGTAATAATTGAATAATTTCAACTTTTATGTAATAGTATACACTGTTGTAATTTTGAATTTTTGTCAATAATGACTTTATGTAATAATTTAATAATTTCCACTTTTATGTCATAGTATACACTGTTGTGATTGTGAATTTTGTCAATAATGACTTTTTGTAATAATTGAATAATTTACACTTTTATGTCATAGTATACACTGTCTTAATTGTGAATATTTGTCAATTAGACTTTTTGTAATACTTTAATCATTTCCACTTCTATGTCATAGTATACGCTGTCGTAATTGTGAATTTTTGTCAATAATGACTTTTTGTAATAATTGAATGATTTCCACTTTTATGTCATATTGTACACTGTCGTAATTGTGAATTTTTGTCAATAAAGACTTTTTTTAATTGAATAATTTACACTTTTATGTCATAGTATACACTGTCGTAATTGTGAATTTTTGTCAATAATGACTTTTGTAATAATTGAATAATTTACACTTTTATGTCATAGTATACACTGTCGTAATTGTGAATTTTTGTCAATAATGACTTTTGTAATAATTGAATCATTTCCAATTTTATGTCATACTTTTATGTCATTGTATACGCTGTCGTAATTGTGAATTTTTGTCAATAAAGACTTTTTTTAATTGAATAATTTACACTTTTATGTCACAGTATACACTGTCGTAATTGTGAATTTTTGTCAATAATGACTTTTTGTAATAATTGAATAATTTACACTTTTATGTCATAGTATACACTGTCGTAATTGTGAATTTTTGTCAATAATGACTTTTTGTAATAATTGAATAATTTACACTTTTATGTCATAGTATACACTGTCGTAATTGTGAATTTTTGTCAATAATGACTTTTTGTAATAATTGAATAATTTACACTTGTATGTCATAGTATATACTGTCGTAATTGTGAATTTTTGTCAATAATGAATTTTTGTAATAATTGAATCATTTCCACTTTTATGTCATACTTTTATGTCATAGTATACGCTGTCGTAATTGTGAATTTTTGTCAAAAATGACTTTTTGTAATAATTGAATAATTTCCACTTTTATGTCATAGTATACACTGTCGTAATTGTGAATTTATGTCAATAATGACTTTTTTTAATAATTGAATAATTGCAACTATTATGTCATAGTATACACTGTCGTGATTGTGAATTTTTGTCAATAATGACTTTTTGTAATAATTGAATAATTTACACTTTTATGTCATAGTATACACTGTCGTAATTGTGAATTTTTGTCAATAATGACTTTTTGTAATAATTGAATAATTTACACTTGTATGTCATAGTATACACTGTCGTAATTGTGAATTTTTGTCAATAATGAATTTTTGTAATAATTGAATCATTTCCAATTTTATGTCATACTTTTATGTCATAGTATACGCTGTCGTAATTGTGAATTTTTGTCAATAATGACTTTTTGTAATAATTGAATAATTTCAACTTTTATGTAATAGTATACACTGTTGTAATTTTGAATTTTTGTCAATAATGACTTTATATAATAATTTAATAATTTCCACTTTTATGTCATAGTATACACTGTCGTGATTGTGAATTTTGTCAATAATGACTTTTTGTAATAATTGAATAATTTACACTTTTATGTCATAGTATACACTGTCTTAATTGTGAATATTTGTCAATTAGACTTTTTGTAATAATTTAATCATTTCCACTTCTATGTCATAGTATACGCTGTCGTAATTGTGAATTTTTGTCAATAATGACTTTTTGTAATAATTGAATGATTTCCACTTTTATGTCATAGTATACACTGTCGTAAATGTGAATTTTTGTCAATAAAGACTTTTTTTAATTGAATAATTTACACTTTTATGTCACAGTATACACTGTCGTAATTGTGAATTTTTGTCAATAATGACTTTTTGTAATAATTGAATAATTTACACTTTTATGTCATAGTATACACTGTCGTAATTGTGAATTTTTGTCAATAATGACTTTTTGTAATAATTGAATAATTTACACTTTTATGTCATAGTATACACTGTCGTAATTGTGAATTTTTGTCAATAATGACTTTTTGTAATAATTGAATAATTTACACTTGTATGTCATAGTATATACTGTCGTAATTGTGAATTTTTGTCAATAATGAATTTTTGTAATAATTGAATCATTTCCACTTTTATGTCATACTTTTATGTCATAGTATACGCTGTCGTAATTGTGAATTTTTGTCAATAATGACTTTTTGTAATAATTGAATAATTTCCACTTTTATGTCATAGTATACACTGTCGTAATTGTGAATTTTTGTCAATAATGACTTTTTTTAATAATTGAATAATTGCAACTATTATGTCATAGTATACACTGTCGTGATTGTGAATTTTTGTCAATAATGACTTTTTGTAATAATTGAATAATTTACACTTTTATGTCATAGTATACACTGTCGTAATTGTGAATTTTTGTCAATAATGACTTTTTGTAATAATTGAATAATTTACACTTGTATGTCATAGTATACACTGTCGTAATTGTGAATTTTTGTCAATAATGAATTTTTGTAATAATTGAATCATTTCCAATTTTATGTCATACTTTTATGTCATAGTATACGCTGTCGTAATTGTGAATTTTTGTCAATAATGACTTTTTGTAATAATTGAATAATTTCAACTTTTATGTAATAGTATACACTGTTGTAATTTTGAATTTTTGTCAATAATGACTTTATGTAATAATTTAATAATTTCCACTTTTATGTCATAGTATACACTGTCGTGATTGTGAATTTTGTCAATAATGACTTTTTGTAATAATTGAATAATTTACACTTTTATGTCATAGTATACACTGTCTTAATTGTGAATATTTGTCAATTAGACTTTTTGTAATACTTTAATCATTTCCACTTCTATGTCATAGTATACGCTGTCGTAATTGTGAATTTTTGTCAATAATGACTTTTTGTAATAATTGAATGATTTCCACTTTTATGTCATATTGTACACTGTCGTAATTGTGAATTTTTGTCAATAAAGACTTTTTTTAATTGAATAATTTACACTTTTATGTCATAGTATACACTGTCGTAATTGTGAATTTTTGTCAATAATGACTTTTGTAATAATTGAATAATTTACACTTTTATGTCATAGTATATACTGTCGTAATTGTGAATTTTTGTCAATAATGACTTTTGTAATAATTGAATCATTTCCAATTTTATGTCATACTTTTATGTCATAGTATACGCTGTCGTAATTGTGAATTTTTGTCAATAATGACTTTTTGTAATAATTGAATAATTTCAACTTTTATGTAATAGTATACACTGTTGTAATTTTGAATTTTTGTCAATAATGACTTTATGTAATAATTTAATAATTTCCACTTCTGTGTCATAGTATACGCTGTCGTAATTGTGAATTTTTGTCAATAATGACTTTTTGTAATAATTGAATGATTTCCACTTTTATGTCATAGTATACACTGTCGTAATTGTGAATTTTTGTCAATAAAGACTTTTTTTAATTGAATAATTTACACTTTTATGTCACAGTATACACTGTCGTAATTGTGAATTTTTGTCAATAATGACTTTTTGTAATAATTGAATAATTTACACTTTTATGACATAGTATACACTGTCGTAATTGTGAATTTTTGTCAATAATGACTTTTTGTAATAATTAAATAATTTACACTTTTATGTCATAGTATACACTGTCGTAATTGTGAATTTTTGTCAATAATGACTTTTTGTAATAATTGAATAATTTACACTTGTATGTCATAGTATATACTGTCGTAATTGTGAATTTTTGTCAATAATGAATTTTTGTAATAATTGAATCATTTCCACTTTTATGTCATACTTTTATGTCATAGTATACGCTGTCGTAATTGTGAATTTTTGTCAATAATGACTTTTTGTAATAATTGAATAATTTCCACTTTTATGTCATAGTATACACTGTCGTAATTGTGAATTTATGTCAATAATGACTTTTTTTAATAATTGAATAATTGCAACTATTATGTCATAGTATACACTGTCGTGATTGTGAATTTTTGTCAATAATGACTTTTTGTAATAATTGAATAATTTACACTTTTATGTCATAGTATACACTGTCGTAATTGTGAATTTTTGTCAATAATGACTTTTTGTAATAATTGAATAATTTACACTTGTATGTCATAGTATACACTGTCGTAATTGTGAATTTTTGTCAATAATGACTTTTTGTAATAATTGAATAATTTACACTTTTATGTCATAGTATACACTGTCGTAATTGTGAATTTTTGTCAATAATGACTTTTTGTAATAATTGAATAATTTACACTTGTATGTCATAGTATATACTGTCGTAATTGTGAATTTTTGTCAATAATGAATTTTTGTAATAATTGAATCATTTCCACTTTTATGTCATACTTTTATGTCATAGTATACGCTGTCGTAATTGTGAATTTTTGTCAATAATGACTTTTTGTAATAATTGAATAATTTCCACTTTTATGTCATAGTATACACTGTCGTAATTGTGAATTTATGTCAATAATGACTTTTTTTAATAATTGAATAATTGCAACTATTATGTCATAGTATACACTGTCGTGATTGTGAATTTTTGTCAATAATGACTTTTTGTAATAATTGAATAATTTACACTTTTATGTCATAGTATACACTGTCGTAATTGTGAATTTTTGTCAATAATGACTTTTTGTAATAATTGAATAATTTACACTTGTATGTCATAGTATACACTGTCGTAATTGTGAATTTTTGTCAATAATGAATTTTTGTAATAATTGAATCATTTCCAATTTTATGTCATACTTGTATGTCATAGTATACGCTGTCGTAATTGTGAATTTTTGTCAATAATGACTTTTTGTAATAATTGAATAATTTCAACTTTTATGTAATAGTATACACTGTTGTAATTTTGAATTTTTGTCAATAATGACTTTATGTAATAATTTAATAATTTCCACTTTTATGTCATAGTATACACTGTCGTGATTGTGAATTTTGTCAATAATGACTTTTTGTAATAATTGAATAATTTACACTTTTATGTCATAGTATACACTGTCTTAATTGTGAATATTTGTCAATTAGACTTTTTGTAATAATTTAATCATTTCCACTTCTATGTCATAGTATACGCTGTCGTAATTGTGAATTTTTGTCAATAATGACTTTTTGTAATAATTGAATGATTTCCACTTTTATGTCATAGTATACACTGTCGTAAATGTGAATTTTTGTCAATAAAGACTTTTTTTAATTGAATAATTTACACTTTTATGTCACAGTATACACTGTCGTAATTGTGAATTTTTTGTCAATAATGACTTTTTGTAATAATTGAATAATTTACACTTTTATGTCATAGTATACACTGTCGTAATTGTGAATTTTTGTCAATAATGACTTTTTGTAATAATTGAATAATTTACACTTTTATGTCATAGTATACACTGTCGTAATTGTGAATTTTTGTCAATAATGACTTTTTGTAATAATTGAATAATTTACACTTGTATGTCATAGTATATACTGTCGTAATTGTGAATTTTTGTCAATAATGAATTTTTGTAATAATTGAATCATTTCCACTTTTATGTCATACTTTTATGTCATAGTATACGCTGTCGTAATTGTGAATTTTTGTCAATAATGACTTTTTGTAATAATTGAATAATTTCCACTTTTATGTCATAGTATACACTGTCGTAATTGTGAATTTTTGTCAATAATGACTTTTTTAATAATTGAATAATTGCAACTATTATGTCATAGTATACACTGTCGTGATTGTGAATTTTTGTCAATAATGACTTTTTGTAATAATTGAATAATTTACACTTTTATGTCATAGTATACACTGTCGTAATTGTGAATTTTTGTCAATAATGACTTTTTGTAATAATTGAATAATTTACACTTGTATGTCATAGTATACACTGTCGTAATTGTGAATTTTTGTCAATAATGAATTTTTGTAATAATTGAATCATTTCCAATTTTATGTCATACTTTTATGTCATAGTATACGCTGTCGTAATTGTGAATTTTTGTCAATAATGACTTTTTGTAATAATTGAATAATTTCAACTTTTATGTAATAGTATACACTGTTGTAATTTTGAATTTTTGTCAATAATGACTTTATGTAATAATTTAATAATTTCCACTTTTATGTCATAGTATACACTGTCGTGATTGTGAATTTTGTCAATAATGACTTTTTGTAATAATTGAATAATTTACACTTTTATGTCATAGTATACACTGTCTTAATTGTGAATATTTGTCAATTAGACTTTTTGTAATACTTTAATCATTTCCACTTCTATGTCATAGTATACGCTGTCGTAATTGTGAATTTTTGTCAATAATGACTTTTTGTAATAATTGAATGATTTCCACTTTTATGTCATATTGTACACTGTCGTAATTGTGAATTTTTGTCAATAAAGACTTTTTTTAATTGAATAATTTACACTTTTATGTCATAGTATACACTGTCGTAATTGTGAATTTTTGTCAATAATGACTTTTTGTAATAATTGAATAATTTACACTTTTATGTCATAGTATACACTGTCGTAATTGTGAATTTTTGTCAATAATGACTTTTTGTAATAATTGAATGATTTCCACTTTTATGTCATAGTATACACTGTCGTAATTGTGAATTTTTGTCAATAAAGACTTTTTTTAATTGAATAATTTACACTTTTATGTCATAGTATACACTGTCGTAATTGTGAATTTTTGTCAATAATGACTTTTTGTAATAATTGAATAATTTACACTTTTATGTCATAGTATACACTGTCGTAATTGTGAATTTTTGTCAATAATGACTTTTTGTAATAATTGAATAATTTACACTTGTATGTCATAGTATATACTGTCGTAATTGTGAATTTTTGTCAATAATGACTTTTTGTAATAATTGAATCATTTCCACTTTTATGTCATAGTATACACTGTCGTAATTGTGAATTTTTGTCAATAAAGACTTTTTGTAATAATTGAATAATTTCCACTTTTATGTCGTAGTATACACTGTCATGATTGTGAATTTTGTCAATAATTACTGTTTGTAATAATTGAATAATTTCCACTTTTATGTCATAGTATACACTGTCGTAATTTTGAATTTTTGTCAATAATGACTTTATGTAATAATTGAATGATATCCACTTTTATGTAATAGTATACACTGTCGTAGTTTAGAATTTTTGTCAGTAATGACTTTATGTAATAATTGAATAATTTTCACTTTTATGTAATAGTATACACTGTCGTAACTTAGAATGTTTGTCCATTTTGACTTAATGTAATAATTTGATCATTTCCACTTTTATGTAATAGTATACACTGTCGTAACTTAGAATGTTTGTCCATTTTGACTTAATGTAATAATTTGATCATTTCCACTTTTATGTAATAGTATATATAGTAAAGTTTGTTCGTGTGGGAAGAAGGAGGCGGGAACCGGCAAACGATCAACAACAAACTTTAATAAAATAAATGAAGCGGACGACTGCTGCGCACATACATAAACAAAACGTAAACAAAATACAAATCATAATCCAGGCCTGGTCCTCTCTCGTCCTTCACTGTTGTCGCTCCTCCTTTATACTCCTGTCACTCCTCCGTGAGACACGAGGCCGACGGCACGCAGCTGGCGATCATCATCACTAATGACTGCGGCCTCGTCCCACTCTCACGGTCCCTCAGCCTCGCTGCCCGCCACATTATACACTGTTGTAATTTAGAATTGATGTCAATAATGACTTTATGTAATAATAGAATAATTTCCACTTTAATGTAATAGTATACACTGTCGTAATTTGGAATTTTTGTCAAAAATGACTTTATGTAATAAATTAATAATTTCCACTTTTATGTAATAGTATACACTGACGTAATTTTGATTTTTTTTGTCAATATTAATTTTGTAATTGAATAATTTCCACTTTTATGTAATAGTATACACTGTCGTAATTTTACATTTTTGTCCACTTTGACTTTATGTAATAATTGAATAATTTCAACTTTTATGTAATAGTATACACTGTTGTAATTTTGAATTTTTGTCAATAATGACTTTATGTAATAATTTAATAATTTCCACTTTTATGTAATAGTATACACTGTCGTAATTTAGAATTTTTTTCAATAATGACTTTATGTAATAATTGAACCATTTCCACTTTTATGTAATAGTATACACTGTCGTAATTTAGATTTTTTTTCAATAATGACTTTATGTAATAATTGAGTCAGTTTCACTTTTATGTAATAGTATACACTGTCGTAATTTTACATTTTTGTCCACTTTGACTTTATGTAATAATGGAATAATTTCAACTTTTATGTTATAGTATACACTGTCGCAATTTTGTATTTTTGTCTATAATGACTTTATGTAATAATTGAGTCATTTTCACTTTTATGTAATAGTATACACTGTTGTTATTTAGATTTTTTGTCAATAATGACTTTATGTAATAAAGTAATAATTTCCACTTTAATTTAATAGTATACACTGTCATAAGTTTGAATTTTTGTCAATAATGACTATGTAATAATTTAATAATTTTCATTTTTATGTCATAGTATACACTGTCGTAATTGTGAATTTTTGTCAATAAAGACTTTTTTTAATTGAATAATTTACACTTTTATGTAATAGTATACACTGTCGTAATTGTGAATTTTTGTCAATAATGACTTTTTGTAATAATTGAATAATTTACACTTTTATGTCATAGTATACACTGTCGTAATTGTGAATTTTTGTCAATAATGACTTTTTGTAATAATTGAAAAATTTACACTTGTATGTCATAGTATATACTGTCGTAATTGTGAATTTTTGTCAATAATGAATTTTTGTAATAATTGAATCATTTCCACTTTTATGTCATACTTTTATGTCATAGTATACGCTGTCGTAATTGTGAATTTTTGTCAATAATGACTTTTTGTAATAATTGAATAATTTCCACTTTTATGTCATAGTATACACTGTCGTAATTGTGAATTTTTGTCAATAATGACTTTTTTTAATAATTGAATAATTGCAACTATTATGTCATAGTATACACTGTCGTGATTGTGAATTTTTTTCAATAATGACTTTTTGTAATAATTGAATAATTTACACTTTTATGTCATAGTATACACTGTCATAATTGTGAATTTTTGTCAATAATGACTTTTTGTAATAATTGAATAATTTACACTTGTATGTCATAGTATACACTGTCGTAATTGTGAATTTTTGTCAATAATGAATTTTTGTAATAATTGAATCATTTCCAATTTTATGTCATACTTTTATGTCATAGTATACGCTGTCGTAATTGTGAATTTTTGTCAATAATGACTTTGTAATAATTGAATAATTTCAACTTTTATGTAATAGTATACACTGTTGTAATTTTGAATTTTTGTCAATAATGATTTTATGTAATAATTTAATAATTTCCACTTTTATGTCATAGTATACACTGTCGTGATTGTGAATTTTGTCAATAATGACTTTTTGTAATAATTGAATAATTTACACTTTTATGTCATAGTATACACTGTCTTAATTGTGAATATTTGTCAATTAGACTTTTTGTAATAATTTAATCATTTCCACTTCTATGTCATAGTATACGCTGTCGTAATTGTGAATTTTTGTCAATAATGACTTTTTGTAATAATTGAATGATTTCCACTTTTATGTCATAGTATACACTGTCATAATTGTGAATTTTTGTCAATAAAGACTTTTTTAATTGAATAATTTACACTTTTATGTCATAGTATACACTGTCGTAATTGTGAATTTTTGTCAATAATAACTTTTTGTAATAATTGAATAATTTACACTTTTATGTCAGTATACACTGTCGTAATTGTGAATTTTTGTCAATAATGACTTTTTGTAATAATTGAATAATTTACACTTTTATGTCATAGTATACACTGTCGTAATTGTGAATTTTTGTCAATAATAACTTTTTGTAATAATTGAATAATTTACACTTGTATGTCATAGTATATACTGTCGTAATTGTGAATTTTTGTCAATAATGAATTTTTGTAATAATTGAATCATTTCCACTTTTATGTCATACTTTTATGTCATAGTATACGCTGTCGTAATTGTGAATTTTTGTCAATAATGACTTTTTGTAATAATTGAATAATTTCCACTTTTATGTCATAGTATACACTGTCGTAATTGTAAATTTTTGTCAATAATGACTTTTTTTAATAATTGAATAATTGCAACTATTATGTCATAGTATACACTGTCGTGATTGTGAATTTTTGTCAATAATGACTTTTTGTAATAATTTAATAATTTACACTTTTATGTCATAGCATACACTGTCGTAATTTTGAATTTTTGTCCACTTTGACTTTATGTAATAATTGAAACATATCCACTTTTATGTAATAGTATACACTGTTGTAATTTTGAATTTTTGTCAATAATGACTTTATGTAATAATTTAATAATTTCCACTTTTATGTCATAGTATACGCTGTCGTAATTGTGAATTTTTGTCAATAATGACTTTTTGTAATAATTGAATGATTTCCACTTTTATGTCATATTGTACACTGTCGTAATTGTGAATTTTTGTCAATAAAGACTTTTTTTAATTGAATAATTTACACTTTTATGTCATAGTATACACTGTCGTAATTGTGAATTTTTGTCAATAATGACTTTTTGTAATAATTGAATAATTTACACTTTTATGTCATAGTATACACTGTCGTAATTGTGAATTTTTGTCAATAATGACTTTTGTAATAATTGAATCATTTCCAATTTTATGTCATACTTTTATGTCATAGTATACGCTGTCGTAATTGTGAATTTTTGTCAATAATGACTTTTTGTAATAATTGAATGATTTCCACTTTTATGTCATAGTATACACTGTCGTAATTGTGAATTTTTGTCAATAAAGACTTTTTTTAATTGAATAATTTACACTTTTATGTCACAGTATACACTGTCGTAATTGTGAATTTTTGTCAATAATGACTTTTTGTAATAATTGAATAATTTACACTTTTATGTCATAGTATACACTGTCGTAATTGTGAATTTTTGTCAATAATGACTTTTTGTAATAATTGAATAATTTACACTTTTATGTCATAGTATACACTGTCGTAATTGTGAATTTTTGTCAATAATGACTTTTTGTAATAATTGAATAATTTACACTTGTATGTCATAGTATATACTGTCGTAATTGTGAATTTTTGTCAATAATGAATTTTTGTAATAATTGAATCATTTCCACTTTTATGTCATACTTTTATGTCATAGTATACGCTGTCGTAATTGTGAATTTTTGTCAATAATGACTTTTTGTAATAATTGAATAATTTCCACTTTTATGTCATAGTATACACTGTCGTAATTGTGAATTTATGTCAATAATGACTTTTTTTAATAATTGAATAATTGCAACTATTATGTCATAGTATACACTGTCGTGATTGTGAATTTTTGTCAATAATGACTTTTTGTAATAATTGAATAATTTACACTTTTATGTCATAGTATACACTGTCGTAATTGTGAATTTTTGTCAATAATGACTTTTTGTAATAATTGAATAATTTACACTTGTATGTCATAGTATACACTGTCGTAATTGTGAATTTTTGTCAATAATGAATTTTTGTAATAAAAGTATGACATAAAATTGGAAATGATTCAATTATGTCATAGTATACGCTGTCGTAATTGTGAATTTTTGTCAATAATGACTTTTTGTAATAATTGAATAATTTCAACTTTTATGTAATAGTATACACTGTTGTAATTTTGAATTTTTGTCAATAATGACTTTATGTAATAATTTAATAATTTCCACTTTTATGTCATAGTATACACTGTCGTGATTGTGAATTTTGTCAATAATGACTTTTTGTAATAATTGAATAATTTACACTTTTATGTCATAGTATACACTGTCTTAATTGTGAATATTTGTCAATTAGACTTTTTGTAATACTTTAATCATTTCCACTTCTATGTCATAGTATACGCTGTCGTAATTGTGAATTTTTGTCAATAATGACTTTTTGTAATAATTGAATGATTTCCACTTTTATGTCATATTGTACACTGTCGTAATTGTGAATTTTTGTCAATAAAGACTTTTTTTAATTGAATAATTTACACTTTTATGTCATAGTATACACTGTCGTAATTGTGAATTTTTGTCAATAATGACTTTTTGTAATAATTGAATAATTTACACTTTTATGTCATAGTATACACTGTCGTAATTGTGAATTTTTGTCAATAATGACTTTTTGTAATAATTGAATGATTTCCACTTTTATGTCATAGTATACACTGTCGTAATTGTGAATTTTTGTCAATAAAGACTTTTTTTAATTGAATAATTTACACTTTTATGTCATAGTATACACTGTCGTAATTGTGAATTTTTGTCAATAATGACTTTTTGTAATAATTGAATAATTTACACTTTTATGTCATAGTATACACTGTCGTAATTGTGAATTTTTGTCAATAATGACTTTTTGTAATAATTGAATAATTTACACTTGTATGTCATAGTATATACTGTCGTAATTGTGAATTTTTGTCAATAATGACTTTTTGTAATAATTGAATCATTTCCACTTTTATGTCATAGTATACACTGTCGTAATTGTGAATTTTTGTCAATAAAGACTTTTTGTAATAATTGAATAATTTCCACTTTTATGTCGTAGTATACACTGTCATGATTGTGAATTTTGTCAATAATTACTGTTTGTAATAATTGAATAATTTCCACTTTTATGTCATAGTATACACTGTCGTAATTTTGAATTTTTGTCAATAATGACTTTATGTAATAATTGAATGATATCCACTTTTATGTAATAGTATACACTGTCGTAGTTTAGAATTTTTGTCAGTAATGACTTTATGTAATAATTGAATAATTTTCACTTTTATGTAATAGTATACACTGTCGTAACTTAGAATGTTTGTCCATTTTGACTTAATGTAATAATTTGATCATTTCCACTTTTATGTAATAGTATACACTGTCGTAACTTAGAATGTTTGTCCATTTTGACTTAATGTAATAATTTGATCATTTCCACTTTTATGTAATAGTATATATAGTAAAGTTTGTTCGTGTGGGAAGAAGGAGGCGGGAACCGGCAAACGATCAACAACAAACTTTAATAAAATAAATGAAGCGGACGACTGCTGCGCACATACATAAACAAAACGTAAACAAAATACAAATCATAATCCAGGCCTGGTCCTCTCTCGTCCTTCACTGTTGTCGCTCCTCCTTTATACTCCTGTCACTCCTCCGTGAGACACGAGGCCGACGGCACGCAGCTGGCGATCATCATCACTAATGACTGCGGCCTCGTCCCACTCTCACGGTCCCTCAGCCTCGCTGCCCGCCACATTATACACTGTTGTAATTTAGAATTGATGTCAATAATGACTTTATGTAATAATAGAATAATTTCCACTTTAATGTAATAGTATACACTGTCGTAATTTGGAATTTTTGTCAAAAATGACTTTATGTAATAAATTAATAATTTCCACTTTTATGTAATAGTATACACTGACGTAATTTTGATTTTTTTTGTCAATATTAATTTTGTAATTGAATAATTTCCACTTTTATGTAATAGTATACACTGTCGTAATTTTACATTTTTGTCCACTTTGACTTTATGTAATAATTGAATAATTTCAACTTTTATGTAATAGTATACACTGTTGTAATTTTGAATTTTTGTCAATAATGACTTTATGTAATAATTTAATAATTTCCACTTTTATGTAATAGTATACACTGTCGTAATTTAGAATTTTTTTCAATAATGACTTTATGTAATAATTGAACCATTTCCACTTTTATGTAATAGTATACACTGTCGTAATTTAGATTTTTTTTCAATAATGACTTTATGTAATAATTGAGTCAGTTTCACTTTTATGTAATAGTATACACTGTCGTAATTTTACATTTTTGTCCACTTTGACTTTATGTAATAATGGAATAATTTCAACTTTTATGTTATAGTATACACTGTCGCAATTTTGTATTTTTGTCTATAATGACTTTATGTAATAATTGAGTCATTTTCACTTTTATGTAATAGTATACACTGTTGTTATTTAGATTTTTTGTCAATAATGACTTTATGTAATAAAGTAATAATTTCCACTTTAATTTAATAGTATACACTGTCATAAGTTTGAATTTTTGTCAATAATGACTATGTAATAATTTAATAATTTTCATTTTTATGTCATAGTATACACTGTCGTAATTGTGAATTTTTGTCAATAAAGACTTTTTTTAATTGAATAATTTACACTTTTATGTAATAGTATACACTGTCGTAATTGTGAATTTTTGTCAATAATGACTTTTTGTAATAATTGAATAATTTACACTTTTATGTCATAGTATACACTGTCGTAATTGTGAATTTTTGTCAATAATGACTTTTTGTAATAATTGAAAAATTTACACTTGTATGTCATAGTATATACTGTCGTAATTGTGAATTTTTGTCAATAATGAATTTTTGTAATAATTGAATCATTTACACTTGTATGTCATAGTATATACTGTCGTAATTGTGAATTTTTGTCAATAATGACTTTTTGTAATAATTGAATCATTTCCACTTTTATGTCATAGTATACACTGTCGTAATTGTGAATTTTTGTCAATAAAGACTTTTTGTAATAATTGAATAATTTCCACTTTTATGTCGTAGTATACACTGTCATGATTGTGAATTTTGTCAATAATTACTGTTTGTAATAATTGAATAATTTCCACTTTTATGTCATAGTATACACTGTCGTAATTTTGAATTTTTGTCAATAATGACTTTATGTAATAATTGAATGATATCCACTTTTATGTAATAGTATACACTGTCGTAGTTTAGAATTTTTGTCAGTAATGACTTTATGTAATAATTGAATAATTTTCACTTTTATGTAATAGTATACACTGTCGTAACTTAGAATGTTTGTCCATTTTGACTTAATGTAATAATTTGATCATTTCCACTTTTATGTAATAGTATACACTGTCGTAACTTAGAATGTTTGTCCATTTTGACTTAATGTAATAATTTGATCATTTCCACTTTTATGTAATAGTATATATAGTAAAGTTTGTTCGTGTGGGAAGAAGGAGGCGGGAACCGGCAAACGATCAACAACAAACTTTAATAAAATAAATGAAGCGGACGACTGCTGCGCACATACATAAACAAAACGTAAACAAAATACAAATCATAATCCAGGCCTGGTCCTCTCTCGTCCTTCACTGTTGTCGCTCCTCCTTTATACTCCTGTCACTCCTCCGTGAGACACGAGGCCGACGGCACGCAGCTGGCGATCATCATCACTAATGACTGCGGCCTCGTCCCACTCTCACGGTCCCTCAGCCTCGCTGCCCGCCACATTATACACTGTTGTAATTTAGAATTGATGTCAATAATGACTTTATGTAATAATAGAATAATTTCCACTTTAATGTAATAGTATACACTGTCGTAATTTGGAATTTTTGTCAAAAATGACTTTATGTAATAAATTAATAATTTCCACTTTTATGTAATAGTATACACTGACGTAATTTTGATTTTTTTTGTCAATATTAATTTTGTAATTGAATAATTTCCACTTTTATGTAATAGTATACACTGTCGTAATTTTACATTTTTGTCCACTTTGACTTTATGTAATAATTGAATAATTTCAACTTTTATGTAATAGTATACACTGTTGTAATTTTGAATTTTTGTCAATAATGACTTTATGTAATAATTTAATAATTTCCACTTTTATGTAATAGTATACACTGTCGTAATTTAGAATTTTTTTCAATAATGACTTTATGTAATAATTGAACCATTTCCACTTTTATGTAATAGTATACACTGTCGTAATTTAGATTTTTTTTCAATAATGACTTTATGTAATAATTGAGTCAGTTTCACTTTTATGTAATAGTATACACTGTCGTAATTTTACATTTTTGTCCACTTTGACTTTATGTAATAATGGAATAATTTCAACTTTTATGTTATAGTATACACTGTCGCAATTTTGTATTTTTGTCTATAATGACTTTATGTAATAATTGAGTCATTTTCACTTTTATGTAATAGTATACACTGTTGTTATTTAGATTTTTTGTCAATAATGACTTTATGTAATAAAGTAATAATTTCCACTTTAATTTAATAGTATACACTGTCATAAGTTTGAATTTTTGTCAATAATGACTATGTAATAATTTAATAATTTTCATTTTTATGTCATAGTATACACTGTCGTAATTGTGAATTTTTGTCAATAAAGACTTTTTTTAATTGAATAATTTACACTTTTATGTAATAGTATACACTGTCGTAATTGTGAATTTTTGTCAATAATGACTTTTTGTAATAATTGAATAATTTACACTTTTATGTCATAGTATACACTGTCGTAATTGTGAATTTTTGTCAATAATGACTTTTTGTAATAATTGAAAAATTTACACTTGTATGTCATAGTATATACTGTCGTAATTGTGAATTTTTGTCAATAATGAATTTTTGTAATAATTGAATCATTTCCACTTTTATGTCATACTTTTATGTCATAGTATACGCTGTCGTAATTGTGAATTTTTGTCAATAATGACTTTTTGTAATAATTGAATAATTTCCACTTTTATGTCATAGTATACACTGTCGTAATTGTGAATTTTTGTCAATAATGACTTTTTTTAATAATTGAATAATTGCAACTATTATGTCATAGTATACACTGTCGTGATTGTGAATTTTTTTCAATAATGACTTTTTGTAATAATTGAATAATTTACACTTTTATGTCATAGTATACACTGTCATAATTGTGAATTTTTGTCAATAATGACTTTTTGTAATAATTGAATAATTTACACTTGTATGTCATAGTATACACTGTCGTAATTGTGAATTTTTGTCAATAATGAATTTTTGTAATAATTGAATCATTTCCAATTTTATGTCATACTTTTATGTCATAGTATACGCTGTCGTAATTGTGAATTTTTGTCAATAATGACTTTGTAATAATTGAATAATTTCAACTTTTATGTAATAGTATACACTGTTGTAATTTTGAATTTTTGTCAATAATGATTTTATGTAATAATTTAATAATTTCCACTTTTATGTCATAGTATACACTGTCGTGATTGTGAATTTTGTCAATAATGACTTTTTGTAATAATTGAATAATTTACACTTTTATGTCATAGTATACACTGTCTTAATTGTGAATATTTGTCAATTAGACTTTTTGTAATAATTTAATCATTTCCACTTCTATGTCATAGTATACGCTGTCGTAATTGTGAATTTTTGTCAATAATGACTTTTTGTAATAATTGAATGATTTCCACTTTTATGTCATAGTATACACTGTCATAATTGTGAATTTTTGTCAATAAAGACTTTTTTAATTGAATAATTTACACTTTTATGTCATAGTATACACTGTCGTAATTGTGAATTTTTGTCAATAATAACTTTTTGTAATAATTGAATAATTTACACTTTTATGTCAGTATACACTGTCGTAATTGTGAATTTTTGTCAATAATGACTTTTTGTAATAATTGAATAATTTACACTTTTATGTCATAGTATACACTGTCGTAATTGTGAATTTTTGTCAATAATAACTTTTTGTAATAATTGAATAATTTACACTTGTATGTCATAGTATATACTGTCGTAATTGTGAATTTTTGTCAATAATGAATTTTTGTAATAATTGAATCATTTCCACTTTTATGTCATACTTTTATGTCATAGTATACGCTGTCGTAATTGTGAATTTTTGTCAATAATGACTTTTTGTAATAATTGAATAATTTCCACTTTTATGTCATAGTATACACTGTCGTAATTGTAAATTTTTGTCAATAATGACTTTTTTTAATAATTGAATAATTGCAACTATTATGTCATAGTATACACTGTCGTGATTGTGAATTTTTGTCAATAATGACTTTTTGTAATAATTTAATAATTTACACTTTTATGTCATAGCATACACTGTCGTAATTTTGAATTTTTGTCCACTTTGACTTTATGTAATAATTGAAACATATCCACTTTTATGTAATAGTATACACTGTTGTAATTTTGAATTTTTGTCAATAATGACTTTATGTAATAATTTAATAATTTCCACTTTTATGTCATAGTATACGCTGTCGTAATTGTGAATTTTTGTCAATAATGACTTTTTGTAATAATTGAATGATTTCCACTTTTATGTCATATTGTACACTGTCGTAATTGTGAATTTTTGTCAATAAAGACTTTTTTTAATTGAATAATTTACACTTTTATGTCATAGTATACACTGTCGTAATTGTGAATTTTTGTCAATAATGACTTTTTGTAATAATTGAATAATTTACACTTTTATGTCATAGTATACACTGTCGTAATTGTGAATTTTTGTCAATAATGACTTTTGTAATAATTGAATCATTTCCAATTTTATGTCATACTTTTATGTCATAGTATACGCTGTCGTAATTGTGAATTTTTGTCAATAATGACTTTTTGTAATAATTGAATGATTTCCACTTTTATGTCATAGTATACACTGTCGTAATTGTGAATTTTTGTCAATAAAGACTTTTTTTAATTGAATAATTTACACTTTTATGTCACAGTATACACTGTCGTAATTGTGAATTTTTGTCAATAATGACTTTTTGTAATAATTGAATAATTTACACTTTTATGTCATAGTATACACTGTCGTAATTGTGAATTTTTGTCAATAATGACTTTTTGTAATAATTGAATAATTTACACTTTTATGTCATAGTATACACTGTCGTAATTGTGAATTTTTGTCAATAATGACTTTTTGTAATAATTTAATAATTTACACTTGTATGTCATAGTATATACTGTCGTAATTGTGAATTTTTGTCAATAATGAATTTTTGTAATAATTGAATCATTTCCACTTTTATGTCATACTTTTATGTCATAGTATACGCTGTCGTAATTGTGAATTTTTGTCAATAATGACTTTTTGTAATAATTGAATAATTTCCACTTTTATGTCATAGTATACACTGTCGTAATTGTGAATTTATGTCAATAATGACTTTTTTTAATAATTGAATAATTGCAACTATTATGTCATAGTATACACTGTCGTGATTGTGAATTTTTGTCAATAATGACTTTTTGTAATAATTGAATAATTTACACTTTTATGTCATAGTATACACTGTCGTAATTGTGAATTTTTGTCAATAATGACTTTTTGTAATAATTGAATAATTTACACTTGTATGTCATAGTATACACTGTCGTAATTGTGAATTTTTGTCAATAATGAATTTTTGTAATAAAAGTATGACATAAAATTGGAAATGATTCAATTATGTCATAGTATACGCTGTCGTAATTGTGAATTTTTGTCAATAATGACTTTTTGTAATAATTGAATAATTTCAACTTTTATGTAATAGTATACACTGTTGTAATTTTGAATTTTTGTCAATAATGACTTTATGTAATAATTTAATAATTTCCACTTTTATGTCATAGTATACACTGTCGTGATTGTGAATTTTGTCAATAATGACTTTTTGTAATAATTGAATAATTTACACTTTTATGTCATAGTATACACTGTCTTAATTGTGAATATTTGTCAATTAGACTTTTTGTAATACTTTAATCATTTCCACTTCTATGTCATAGTATACGCTGTCGTAATTGTGAATTTTTGTCAATAATGACTTTTTGTAATAATTGAATGATTTCCACTTTTATGTCATATTGTACACTGTCGTAATTGTGAATTTTTGTCAATAAAGACTTTTTTTAATTGAATAATTTACACTTTTATGTCATAGTATACACTGTCGTAATTGTGAATTTTTGTCAATAATGACTTTTTGTAATAATTGAATAATTTACACTTTTATGTCATAGTATACACTGTCGTAATTGTGAATTTTTGTCAATAATGACTTTTTGTAATAATTGAATGATTTCCACTTTTATGTCATAGTATACACTGTCGTAATTGTGAATTTTTGTCAATAAAGACTTTTTTTAATTGAATAATTTACACTTTTATGTCATAGTATACACTGTCGTAATTGTGAATTTTTGTCAATAATGACTTTTTGTAATAATTGAATAATTTACACTTTTATGTCATAGTATACACTGTCGTAATTGTGAATTTTTGTCAATAATGACTTTTTGTAATAATTGAATAATTTACACTTGTATGTCATAGTATATACTGTCGTAATTGTGAATTTTTGTCAATAATGACTTTTTGTAATAATTGAATCATTTCCACTTTTATGTCATAGTATACACTGTCGTAATTGTGAATTTTTGTCAATAAAGACTTTTTGTAATAATTGAATAATTTCCACTTTTATGTCGTAGTATACACTGTCATGATTGTGAATTTTGTCAATAATTACTGTTTGTAATAATTGAATAATTTCCACTTTTATGTCATAGTATACACTGTCGTAATTTTGAATTTTTGTCAATAATGACTTTATGTAATAATTGAATGATATCCACTTTTATGTAATAGTATACACTGTCGTAGTTTAGAATTTTTGTCAGTAATGACTTTATGTAATAATTGAATAATTTTCACTTTTATGTAATAGTATACACTGTCGTAACTTAGAATGTTTGTCCATTTTGACTTAATGTAATAATTTGATCATTTCCACTTTTATGTAATAGTATACACTGTCGTAACTTAGAATGTTTGTCCATTTTGACTTAATGTAATAATTTGATCATTTCCACTTTTATGTAATAGTATATATAGTAAAGTTTGTTCGTGTGGGAAGAAGGAGGCGGGAACCGGCAAACGATCAACAACAAACTTTAATAAAATAAATGAAGCGGACGACTGCTGCGCACATACATAAACAAAACGTAAACAAAATACAAATCATAATCCAGGCCTGGTCCTCTCTCGTCCTTCACTGTTGTCGCTCCTCCTTTATACTCCTGTCACTCCTCCGTGAGACACGAGGCCGACGGCACGCAGCTGGCGATCATCATCACTAATGACTGCGGCCTCGTCCCACTCTCACGGTCCCTCAGCCTCGCTGCCCGCCACATTATACACTGTTGTAATTTAGAATTGATGTCAATAATGACTTTATGTA
Organism: Gobio gobio; assembly: GCF_949357685.1. Taxonomy (NCBI): domain Eukaryota; kingdom Metazoa; phylum Chordata; class Actinopteri; order Cypriniformes; family Gobionidae; genus Gobio; species Gobio gobio. Next base: position 1,438,064 of record NC_137106.1, on the reverse strand, counting down.
ATAATAGAATAATTTCCACTTTAATGTAATAGTATACACTGTCGTAATTTGGAATTTTTGTCAAAAATGACTTTATGTAATAAATTAATAATTTCCACTTTTATGTAATAGTATACACTGACGTAATTTTGATTTTTTTTGTCAATATTAATTTTGTAATTGAATAATTTCCACTTTTATGTAATAGTATACACTGTCGTAATTTTACATTTTTGTCCACTTTGACTTTATGTAATAATTGAATAATTTCAACTTTTATGTAATAGTATACACTGTTGTAATTTTGAATTTTTGTCAATAATGACTTTATGTAATAATTTAATAATTTCCACTTTTATGTAATAGTATACACTGTCGTAATTTAGAATTTTTTTCAATAATGACTTTATGTAATAATTGAACCATTTCCACTTTTATGTAATAGTATACACTGTCGTAATTTAGATTTTTTTTCAATAATGACTTTATGTAATAATTGAGTCAGTTTCACTTTTATGTAATAGTATACACTGTCGTAATTTTACATTTTTGTCCACTTTGACTTTATGTAATAATGGAATAATTTCAACTTTTATGTTATAGTATACACTGTCGCAATTTTGTATTTTTGTCTATAATGACTTTATGTAATAATTGAGTCATTTTCACTTTTATGTAATAGTATACACTGTTGTTATTTAGATTTTTTGTCAATAATGACTTTATGTAATAAAGTAATAATTTCCACTTTAATTTAATAGTATACACTGTCATAAGTTTGAATTTTTGTCAATAATGACTATGTAATAATTTAATAATTTTCATTTTTATGTCATAGTATACACTGTCGTAATTGTGAATTTTTGTCAATAAAGACTTTTTTTAATTGAATAATTTACACTTTTATGTAATAGTATACACTGTCGTAATTGTGAATTTTTGTCAATAATGACTTTTTGTAATAATTGAATAATTTACACTTTTATGTCATAGTATACACTGTCGTAATTGTGAATTTTTGTCAATAATGACTTTTTGTAATAATTGAAAAATTTACACTTGTATGTCATAGTATATACTGTCGTAATTGTGAATTTTTGTCAATAATGAATTTTTGTAATAATTGAATCATTTCCACTTTTATGTCATACTTTTATGTCATAGTATACGCTGTCGTAATTGTGAATTTTTGTCAATAATGACTTTTTGTAATAATTGAATAATTTCCACTTTTATGTCATAGTATACACTGTCGTAATTGTGAATTTTTGTCAATAATGACTTTTTTTAATAATTGAATAATTGCAACTATTATGTCATAGTATACACTGTCGTGATTGTGAATTTTTTTCAATAATGACTTTTTGTAATAATTGAATAATTTACACTTTTATGTCATAGTATACACTGTCATAATTGTGAATTTTTGTCAATAATGACTTTTTGTAATAATTGAATAATTTACACTTGTATGTCATAGTATACACTGTCGTAATTGTGAATTTTTGTCAATAATGAATTTTTGTAATAATTGAATCATTTCCAATTTTATGTCATACTTTTATGTCATAGTATACGCTGTCGTAATTGTGAATTTTTGTCAATAATGACTTTGTAATAATTGAATAATTTCAACTTTTATGTAATAGTATACACTGTTGTAATTTTGAATTTTTGTCAATAATGATTTTATGTAATAATTTAATAATTTCCACTTTTATGTCATAGTATACACTGTCGTGATTGTGAATTTTGTCAATAATGACTTTTTGTAATAATTGAATAATTTACACTTTTATGTCATAGTATACACTGTCTTAATTGTGAATATTTGTCAATTAGACTTTTTGTAATAATTTAATCATTTCCACTTCTATGTCATAGTATACGCTGTCGTAATTGTGAATTTTTGTCAATAATGACTTTTTGTAATAATTGAATGATTTCCACTTTTATGTCATAGTATACACTGTCGTAATTGTGAATTTTTGTCAATAAAGACTTTTTTAATTGAATAATTTACACTTTTATGTCATAGTATACACTGTCGTAATTGTGAATTTTTGTCAATAATAACTTTTTGTAATAATTGAATAATTTACACTTTTATGTCAGTATACACTGTCGTAATTGTGAATTTTTGTCAATAATGACTTTTTGTAATAATTGAATAATTTACACTTTTATGTCATAGTATACACTGTCGTAATTGTGAATTTTTGTCAATAATAACTTTTTGTAATAATTGAATAATTTACACTTGTATGTCATAGTATATACTGTCGTAATTGTGAATTTTTGTCAATAATGAATTTTTGTAATAATTGAATCATTTCCACTTTTATGTCATACTTTTATGTCATAGTATACGCTGTCGTAATTGTGAATTTTTGTCAATAATGACTTTTTGTAATAATTGAATAATTTCCACTTTTATGTCATAGTATACACTGTCGTAATTGTAAATTTTTGTCAATAATGACTTTTTTTAATAATTGAATAATTGCAACTATTATGTCATAGTATACACTGTCGTGATTGTGAATTTTTGTCAATAATGACTTTTTGTAATAATTTAATAATTTACACTTTTATGTCATAGCATACACTGTCGTAATTTTGAATTTTTGTCCACTTTGACTTTATGTAATAATTGAAACATATCCACTTTTATGTAATAGTATACACTGTTGTAATTTTGAATTTTTGTCAATAATGACTTTATGTAATAATTTAATAATTTCCACTTTTATGTCATAGTATACGCTGTCGTAATTGTGAATTTTTGTCAATAATGACTTTTTGTAATAATTGAATGATTTCCACTTTTATGTCATATTGTACACTGTCGTAATTGTGAATTTTTGTCAATAAAGACTTTTTTTAATTGAATAATTTACACTTTTATGTCATAGTATACACTGTCGTAATTGTGAATTTTTGTCAATAATGACTTTTTGTAATAATTGAATAATTTACACTTTTATGTCATAGTATACACTGTCGTAATTGTGAATTTTTGTCAATAATGACTTTTGTAATAATTGAATCATTTCCAATTTTATGTCATACTTTTATGTCATAGTATACGCTGTCGTAATTGTGAATTTTTGTCAATAATGACTTTTTGTAATAATTGAATGATTTCCACTTTTATGTCATAGTATACACTGTCGTAATTGTGAATTTTTGTCAATAAAGACTTTTTTTAATTGAATAATTTACACTTTTATGTCACAGTATACACTGTCGTAATTGTGAATTTTTGTCAATAATGACTTTTTGTAATAATTGAATAATTTACACTTTTATGTCATAGTATACACTGTCGTAATTGTGAATTTTTGTCAATAATGACTTTTTGTAATAATTGAATAATTTACACTTTTATGTCATAGTATACACTGTCGTAATTGTGAATTTTTGTCAATAATGACTTTTTGTAATAATTGAATAATTTACACTTGTATGTCATAGTATATACTGTCGTAATTGTGAATTTTTGTCAATAATGAATTTTTGTAATAATTGAATCATTTCCACTTTTATGTCATACTTTTATGTCATAGTATACGCTGTCGTAATTGTGAATTTTTGTCAATAATGACTTTTTGTAATAATTGAATAATTTCCACTTTTATGTCATAGTATACACTGTCGTAATTGTGAATTTATGTCAATAATGACTTTTTTTAATAATTGAATAATTGCAACTATTATGTCATAGTATACACTGTCGTGATTGTGAATTTTTGTCAATAATGACTTTTTGTAATAATTGAATAATTTACACTTTTATGTCATAGTATACACTGTCGTAATTGTGAATTTTTGTCAATAATGACTTTTTGTAATAATTGAATAATTTACACTTGTATGTCATAGTATACACTGTCGTAATTGTGAATTTTTGTCAATAATGAATTTTTGTAATAAAAGTATGACATAAAATTGGAAATGATTCAATTATGTCATAGTATACGCTGTCGTAATTGTGAATTTTTGTCAATAATGACTTTTTGTAATAATTGAATAATTTCAACTTTTATGTAATAGTATACACTGTTGTAATTTTGAATTTTTGTCAATAATGACTTTATGTAATAATTTAATAATTTCCACTTTTATGTCATAGTATACACTGTCGTGATTGTGAATTTTGTCAATAATGACTTTTTGTAATAATTGAATAATTTACACTTTTATGTCATAGTATACACTGTCTTAATTGTGAATATTTGTCAATTAGACTTTTTGTAATACTTTAATCATTTCCACTTCTATGTCATAGTATACGCTGTCGTAATTGTGAATTTTTGTCAATAATGACTTTTTGTAATAATTGAATGATTTCCACTTTTATGTCATATTGTACACTGTCGTAATTGTGAATTTTTGTCAATAAAGACTTTTTTTAATTGAATAATTTACACTTTTATGTCATAGTATACACTGTCGTAATTGTGAATTTTTTTCAATAATGACTTTTTGTAATAATTGAATAATTTACACTTTTATGTCATAGTATACACTGTCGTAATTGTGAATTTTTGTCAATAATGACTTTTTGTAATAATTGAATGATTTCCACTTTTATGTCATAGTATACACTGTCGTAATTGTGAATTTTTGTCAATAAAGACTTTTTTTAATTGAATAATTTACACTTTTATGTCATAGTATACACTGTCGTAATTGTGAATTTTGTCAATAATGACTTTTTGTAATAATTGAATAATTTACACTTTTATGTCATAGTATACACTGTCGTAATTGTGAATTTTTGTCAATAATGACTTTTTGTAATAATTGAATAATTTACACTTGTATGTCATAGTATATACTGTCGTAATTGTGAATTTTTGTCAATAATGACTTTTTGTAATAATTGAATCATTTCCACTTTTATGTCATAGTATACACTGTCGTAATTGTGAATTTTTGTCAATAAAGACTTTTTGTAATAATTGAATAATTTCCACTTTTATGTCGTAGTATACACTGTCATGATTGTGAATTTTGTCAATAATTACTGTTTGTAATAATTGAATAATTTCCACTTTTATGTCATAGTATACACTGTCGTAATTTTGAATTTTTGTCAATAATGACTTTATGTAATAATTGAATGATATCCACTTTTATGTAATAGTATACACTGTCGTAGTTTAGAATTTTTGTCAGTAATGACTTTATGTAATAATTGAATAATTTTCACTTTTATGTAATAGTATACACTGTCGTAACTTAGAATGTTTGTCCATTTTGACTTAATGTAATAATTTGATCATTTCCACTTTTATGTAATAGTATATATAGTAAAGTTTGTTCGTGTAGGAAGAAGGAGGCGGGAACCGGCAAACGATCAACAACAAACTTTAATAAAATAAATGAAGCGGACGACTGCTGCGCACATACATAAACAAAACGTAAACAAAATACAAATCATAATCCAGGCCTGGTCCTCTCTCGTCCTTCACTGTTGTCGCTCCTCCTTTATACTCCTGTCACTCCTCCGTGAGACACGAGGCCGACGGCACGCAGCTGGCGATCATCATCACTAATGACTGCGGCCTCGTCCCACTCTCACGGTCCCTCAGCCTCGCTGCCCGCCACATTATACACTGTTGTAATTTAGAATTGATGTCAATAATGACTTTATGTAATAATAGAATAATTTCCACTTTAATGTAATAGTATACACTGTCGTAATTTGGAATTTTTGTCAAAAATGACTTTATGTAATAAATTAATAATTTCCACTTTTATGTAATAGTATACACTGACGTAATTTTGATTTTTTTTGTCAATATTAATTTTGTAATTGAATAATTTCCACTTTTATGTAATAGTATACACTGTCGTAATTTTACATTTTTGTCCACTTTGACTTTATGTAATAATTGAATAATTTCAACTTTTATGTAATAGTATACACTGTTGTAATTTTGAATTTTTGTCAATAATGACTTTATGTAATAATTTAATAATTTCCACTTTTATGTAATAGTATACACTGTCGTAATTTAGAATTTTTTTCAATAATGACTTTATGTAATAATTGAACCATTTCCACTTTTATGTAATAGTATACACTGTCGTAATTTAGATTTTTTTTCAATAATGACTTTATGTAATAATTGAGTCAGTTTCACTTTTATGTAATAGTATACACTGTCGTAATTTTACATTTTTGTCCACTTTGACTTTATGTAATAATGGAATAATTTCAACTTTTATGTTATAGTATACACTGTCGCAATTTTGTATTTTTGTCTATAATGACTTTATGTAATAATTGAGTCATTTTCACTTTTATGTAATAGTATACACTGTTGTTATTTAGATTTTTTGTCAATAATGACTTTATGTAATAAAGTAATAATTTCCACTTTAATTTAATAGTATACACTGTCATAAGTTTGAATTTTTGTCAATAATGACTATGTAATAATTGAATAATTTTCATTTTTATGTCATAGTATACACTGTCGTAATTGTGAATTTTTGTCAATAAAGACTTTTTTTAATTGAATAATTTACACTTTTATGTAATAGTATACACTGTCGTAATTGTGAATTTTTGTCAATAATGACTTTTTGTAATAATTGAATAATTTACACTTTTATGTCATAGTATACACTGTCGTAATTGTGAATTTTTGTCAATAATGACTTTTTGTAATAATTGAAAAATTTACACTTGTATGTCATAGTATATACTGTCGTAATTGTGAATTTTTGTCAATAATGAATTTTTGTAATAATTGAATCATTTCCACTTTTATGTCATACTTTTATGTCATAGTATACGCTGTCGTAATTGTGAATTTTTGTCAATAATGACTTTTTGTAATAATTGAATAATTTCCACTTTTATGTCATAGTATACACTGTCGTAATTGTGAATTTTTTTTAAATAATGACTTTTTTTAATAATTGAATAATTGCAACTATTATGTCATAGTATACACTGTCGTGATTGTGAATTTTTTTCAATAATGACTTTTTGTAATAATTGAATAATTTACACTTTTATGTCATAGTATACACTGTCATAATTGTGATTTTTTGTCAATAATGACTTTTTGTAATAATTGAATAATTTACACTTGTATGTCATAGTATACACTGTCGTAATTGTGAATTTTTGTCAATAATGAATTTTTGTAATAATTGAATCATTTCCAATTTTATGTCATACTTTTATGTCATAGTAGACGCTGTCGTAATTGTGAATTTTTGTCAATAATGACTTTTTGTAATAATTGAATAATTTCAACTTTTATGTAATAGTATACACTGTTGTAATTTTGAATTTTTGTCAATAATGATTTTATGTAATAATTTAATAATTTCCACTTTTATGTCATAGTATACACTGTCGTGATTGTGAATTTTGTCAATAATGACTTTTTGTAATAATTGAATAATTTACACTTTTATGTCATAGTATACACTGTCTTAATTGTGAATATTTGTCAATTAGACTTTTTGTAATAATTTAATCATTTCCACTTCTATGTCATAGTATACGCTGTCTTAATTGTGAATTTTTGTCAATAATGACTTTTTGTAATAATTGAATGATTTCCACTTTTATGTCATAGTATACACTGTCGTAATTGTGAATTTTTGTCAATAAAGACTTTTTTAATTGAATAATTTACACTTTTATGTCATAGTATACACTGTCGTAATTGTGAATTTTTGTCAATAATAACTTTTTGTAATAATTAAATAATTTACACTTTTATGTCAGTATACACTGTCGTAATTGTGAATTTTTGTCAATAATGACTTTTTGTAATAATTGAATAATTTACACTTTTATGTCATAGTATACACTGTCGTAATTGTGAATTTTTGTCAATAATGACTTTTTGTAATAATTGAATAATTTACACTTGTATGTCATAGTATATACTGTCGTAATTGTGAATTTTTGTCAATAATGAATTTTTGTAATAATTGAATCATTTCCACTTTTATGTCATACTTTTATGTCATAGTATACGCTGTCGTAATTGTGAATTTTTGTCAATAATGACTTTTTGTAATAATTGAATAATTTCCACTTTTATGTCATAGTATCCACTGTCGTAATTGTAAATTTTTGTCAATAATGACTTTTTTTAATAATTGAATAATTGCAACTATTATGTCATAGTATACACTGTCGTGATTGTGAATTTTTGTCAATAATGACTTTTTGTAATAATTTAATAATTTACACTTTTATGTCATAGCATACACTGTCGTAATTTTGAATTTTTGTCCACTTTGACTTTATGTAATAATTGAAACATATCCACTTTTATGTAATAGTATACACTGTCGTAATTTTGAATTTTTGTCAATAATGACTTTTTGTAATAATTTAATCATTTCCACTTCTATGTCATAGTATACACTGTCGTAATTGTGAATTTTTGTAAATAATGACTTTTTGTAATAATTGAATAATTTCCACTTTTATGTCATAGTATACACTGTCGTAATTGTGAATTTTTGTCAATAAAGACTTTTTGTAATAATTGAGTAATTAATGTCATAGTATACACTGTCGTAATTGTGAATTTTTGTCAATAATGACTTTTTGTAATAATTGAATAATTTACACTTTTATGTCATAGTATACACTGTCGTAATTTTGAATTTTTGATAATAATTACTTTATGTTAAAATTGAATAAATTTCACTTTTATGTAATAGTATACACTGTCGTAATTTAGAATTTTTGTCCACTTTGACTTTATGTAATAATTGAATCATATCCACTTTTATGTAATAGTATACACTGTCGTAATTTTGAATTTTTGTCAATAATGACTTTATGTAATAAATTCATAATTTCCACTTTAATGAAATAGTATACACTGTCGTAGTTTAGAATTTTTGTCAGTAATGACTTCATGTAATAATTGAATAATTTTCACTTTTATGTAATAGTATACACTGTCGTAGTTTAGAATTTTTGTCAGTAATGACTTCATGTAATAATTGAATAATTTTCACTTTTATGTAATAGTATACACTGTCGTAACTTAGAATGTTTGTCCATTTTGACTTAATGTAATAATTTGATCATTTCCACTTTTATGTAATAGTATATATAGTAAAGTTTGTTCGTGTGGGAAGAAGGAGGCGGGAACCGGCAAACGATCAACAACAAACTTTAATAAAATAAATGAAGCGGACGACTGCTGCGCACATACATAAACAAAACGTAAACAAAATACAAATCATAATCCAGGCCTGGTCCTCTCTCGTCCTTCACTGTTGTCGCTCCTCCTTTATACTCCCGTCACTCCTCCGTGAGACACGAGGCCGACGGCACGCAGCTGGCGATCATCATCACTAATGACTGCGGCCTCGTCCCACTCTCACGGTCCCTCAGCCTCGCTGCCCGCCACATTATACACTGTTGTAATTTAGAATTTTTGTCCATAATGACTTTATGTAATAATAGAATAATTTCCACTTTAATGTAATAGTATACACTGTCGTAATTTTGAATTTTTGTCAAAAATGACTTTATTTAATAAATTAATAATTTCCACTTTTATGTAATAGTATACACTGACGTAATTTTGATTTTTTTTGTCAATATTAATTTTTTAATAATTGAATAATTTCCACTTTTATGTAATAGTATACACTGTCGTAATTTTACATTTTTGTCCACTTTGACTTTATGTAATAATTGAATAATTTCAACTTTTATGTAATAGTATACACTGTTGTAATTTAGAATTTTTGTCAATAATGACTTTATGTAATAATTTAATAATTTCCACTTTTATGTAATAGTATACACTGTCGTAATTTAGAATTTTTGTCAATAATGACTTTATGTAATAATTTAATAATTTCCACTTTTATGTCATAGTATACACTGTCGTGATTGTGAATTTTGTCAATAATGACTTTTTGTAATAATTGAATAATTTACACTTTTATGTCATAGTATAGACTGTCTTAATTGTGAATATTTGTCAATTAGACTTTTTGTAATACTTTAATCATTTCCACTTCTATGTCATAGTATACGCTGTCGTAATTGTGAATTTTTGTCAATAATGACTTTTTGTAATAATTGAATGATTTCCACTTTTATGTCATATTGTACACTGTCGTAATTGTGAATTTTTGTCAATAAAGACTTTTTTTAATTGAATAATTTACACTTTTATGTCATAGTATACACTGTCGTAATTGTGAATTTTTGTCAATAATGACTTTTTGTAATAATTGAATAATTTACACTTTTATGTCATAGTATACACTGTCGTAATTGTGAATTTTTGTCAATAATGACTTTTTGTAATAATTGAATGATTTCCACTTTTATGTCATAGTATACACTGTCGTAATTGTGAATTTTTGTCAATAAAGACTTTTTTTAATTGAATAATTTACACTTTTATGTCATAGTATACACTGTCGTAATTGTGAATTTTTGTCAATAATGACTTTTTGTAATAATTGAATAATTTACACTTTTATGTCATAGTATACACTGTCGTAATTGTGAATTTTTGTCAATAATGACTTTTTGTAATAATTGAATAATTTACACTTGTATGTCATAGTATATACTGTCGTAATTGTGAATTTTTGTCAATAATGACTTTTTGTAATAATTGAATCATTTCCACTTTTATGTCATAGTATACACTGTCGTAATTGTGAATTTTTGTCAATAAAGACTTTTTGTAATAATTGAATAATTTCCACTTTTATGTCGTAGTATACACTGTCATGATTGTGAATTTTTTCAATAATTACTGTTTGTAATAATTGAATAATTTCCACTTTTATGTAATAGTATACACTGTCGTAGTTTAGAATTTTTGTCAGTAATGACTTTATGTAATAATTGAATAATTTTCACTTTTATGTAATAGTATACACTGTCGTAACTTAGAATGTTTGTCCATTTTGACTTAATGTAATAATTTGATCATTTCCACTTTTATGTAATAGTATACACTGTCGTAACTTAGAATGTTTGTCCATTTTGACTTAATGTAATAATTTGATCATTTCCACTTTTATGTAATAGTATATATAGTAAAGTTTATTCGTGTAGGAAGAAGGAGGCGGGAACCGGCAAACGATCAACAACAAACTTTAATAAAATAAATGAAGCGGACGACTGCTGCGCACATACATAAACAAAACGTAAACAAAATACAAATCATAATCCAGGCCTGGTCCTCTCTCGTCCTTCACTGTTGTAGCTCCTCCTTTATACTCCTGTCACTCCTCCGTGAGACACGAGGCCGACGGCACGCAGCTGGCGATCATCATCACTAATGACTGCGGCCTCGTCCCACTCTCGCGGTCCCTCAGCCTCGCTGCCCGCCACATTATACACTGTTGTTATTTAGAATTGATGTCAATAATGACTTTATGTAATAATAGAATAATTTCCACTTTAATGTAATAGTATACACTGTCGTAATTTGGAATTTTTGTCAAAAATGACTTTATGTAATAAATTAATAAGTTCCACTTTTATGTAATAGTATACACTGACGTAATTTTGATTTTTTTTGTCAATATTAATTTTGTAATAATTGAATAATTTCCACTTTTATGTAATAGTATACACTGTCGTAATTTTACATTTTTGTCCACTTTGACTTTATATAATAATTGAATAATTTCAACTTTTATGTAATAGTATACACTGTTGTAATTTTGAATTTTTGTCAATAATGACTTTATGTAATAATTTAATAATTTCCACTTTTATGTAATAGTATACACTGTCGTAATTTAGAATTTTTTTCAATAATGACTTTATGTAATAATTGAACCATTTCCACTTTTATGTAATAGTATACACTGTCGTAATTTAGATTTTTTTTCAATAATGACTTTATGTAATAATTGAGTCAGTTTCACTTTTATGTAATAGTATACACTGTCGTAATTTTACATTTTTGTCCACTTTGACTTTATGTAATAATGGAATAATTTCAACTTTTATGTTATAGTATACACTGTCGCAATTTTGTATTTTTGTCTATAATGACTTTATGTAATAATTGAGTCATTTTCACTTTTATGTAATAGTATACACTGTTGTTATTTAGATTTTTTGTCAATAATGACTTTATGTAATAAAGTAATAATTTCCACTTTAATTTAATAGTATACACTGTCATAAGTTTGAATTTTTGTCAATAATGACTATGTAATAATTGAATAATTTTCATTTTTATGTCATAGTATACACTGTCGTAATTGTGAATTTTTGTCAATAAAGACTTTTTTTAATTGAATAATTTACACTTTTATGTAATAGTATACACTGTCGTAATTGTGAATTTTTGTCAATAATGACTTTTTGTAATAATTGAATAATTTACACTTTTATGTCATAGTATACACTGTCGTAATTGTGAATTTTTGTCAATAATGACTTTTTGTAATAATTGAAAAATTTACACTTGTATGTCATAGTATATACTGTCGTAATTGTGAATTTTTGTCAATAATGAATTTTTGTAATAATTGAATCATTTCCACTTTTATGTCATACTTTATGTCATAGTATACGCTGTCGTAATTGTGAATTTTTGTCAATAATGACTTTTTGTAATAATTGAATAATTTCCACTTTTATGTCATAGTATACACTGTCGTAATTGTGAATTTTTGTCAATAATGACTTTTTTTAATAATTGAATAATTGCAACTATTATGTCATAGTATACACTGTCGTGATTGTGAATTTTTTTCAATAATGACTTTTTGTAATAATTGAATAATTTACACTTTTATGTCATAGTATACACTGTCTTAATTGTGAATTTTTGTCAATAATGACTTTTTGTAATAATTGAATAATTTACACTTTTATGTCATAGTATACACTGTCATAGTTGTGAATTTTTGTCAATAATGACTTTTTGTAATAATTGAATAATTTACACTTTTATGTCATAGTATACACTGTCATAATTGTGAATTTTTGTCAATAATGACTTTTTGTAATAATTGAATAATTTACACTTGTATGTCATAGTATACACTGTCGTAATTGTGAATTTTTGTCAATAATGAATTTTTGTAATAATTGAATCATTTCCAATTTTATGTCATACTTTTATGTCATAGTATACGCTGTCGTAATTGTGAATTTTTGTCAATAATGACTTTTTGTAATAATTGAATAATTTCAACTTTTATGTAATAGTATACACTGTCGTAATTTTGAATTTTTGTCAATAATGACTTTATGTAATAAATTCATAATTTCCACTTTAATGAAATAGTATACACTGTCGTAGTTTAGAATTTTTGTCAGTAATGACTTCATGTAATAATTGAATAATTTTCACTTTTATGTAATAGTATACACTGTCGTAGTTTAGAATTTTTGTCAGTAATGACTTCATGTAATAATTGAATAATTTTCACTTTTATGTAATAGTATACACTGTCGTAACTTAGAATGTTTGTCCATTTTGACTTAATGTAATAATTTGATCATTTCCACTTTTATGTAATAGTATATATAGTAAAGTTTGTTCGTGTGGGAAGAAGGAGGCGGGAACCGGCAAACGATCAACAACAAACTTTAATAAAATAAATGAAGCGGACGACTGCTGCGCACATACATAAACAAAACGTAAACAAAATACAAATCATAATCCAGGCCTGGTCCTCTCTCGTCCTTCACTGTTGTCGCTCCTCCTTTATACTCCCGTCACTCCTCCGTGAGACACGAGGCCGACGGCACGCAGCTGGCGATCATCATCACTAATGACTGCGGCCTCGTCCCACTCTCACGGTCCCTCAGCCTCGCTGCCCGCCACATTATACACTGTTGTAATTTAGAATTTTTGTCAATAATGACTTTATGTAATAATAGAATAATTTCCACTTTAATGTAATAGTATACACTGTCGTAATTTTGAATTTTTGTCAAAAATGACTTTATTTAATAAATTAATAATTTCCACTTTTGTGTAATAGTATACACTGACGTCATTTTGATTTTTTTTGTCAATATTAATTTTTTAATAATTGAATAATTTCCACTTTTATGTAATAGTATACACTGTCGTAATTTTACATTTTTGTCCACTTTGACTTTATGTAATAATTGAATAATTTCAACTTTTATGTAATAGTATACACTGTTGTAATTTAGAATTTTTGTCAATAATGACTTTATGTAATAATTTAATAATTTCCACTTTTATGTAATAGTATACACTGTCGTAATTTAGAATTTTTGTCAATAATGACTTTATGTAATAATTTAATAATTTCCACTTTTATGTCATAGTATACACTGTCGTGATTGTGAATTTTGTCAATAATGACTTTTTGTAATAATTGAATAATTTACACTTTTATGTCATAGTATAGACTGTCTTAATTGTGAATGTTTGTCAATTAGACTTTTTGTAATACTTTAATCATTTCCACTTCTATGTCATAGTATACGCTGTCGTAATTGTGAATTTTTGTCAATAATGACTTTTTATAATAATTGAATGATTTCCACTTTTATGTAATAGTATACACTGTCGTAATTGTGAATTTTTGTCAATAATGACTTTTTGTAATAATTGAATGATTTCCACTTTTATGTCATAGTATACACTGTCGTAATTGTGAATTTTTGTCAATAAAGACTTTTTTTAATTGAATAATTTACACTTTTATGTCATAGTATACACTGTCGTAATTGTGAATTTTTGTCAATAATGACTTTTTGTAATAATTGAATAATTTACACTTTTATGTCATAGTATACACTGTCGTAATTGTGAATTTTTGTCAATAATGACTTTTTGTAATAATTGAATAATTTACACTTGTATGTCATAGTATATACTGTCGTAATTGTGAATTTTTGTCAATAATGACTTTTTGTAATAATTGAATCATTTCCACTTTTATGTCATAGTATACACTGTCGTAATTGTGAATTTTTGTCAATAAAGACTTTTTGTAATAATTGAATAATTTCCACTTTTATGTCGTAGTATACACTGTCGTAATTGTGAATTTTTGTCAATAATGACTTTTTGTAATAATTGAATAATTTACACTTTTATGTCATAGTATACACAGTGGTAATTGTGAATTTTTGTCAATAAAGACTTTTTTTAATTGAATAATTTACACTTTTATGTCATAGTATACACTGTCGTAATTGTGAATTTTTGTCAATAATGACTTTTTGTAATAATTGAATAATTTACACTTTTATGTCATAGTATACACTGTCGTAATTGTGAATTTTTGTCAATAAAGACTTTTTTTAATTGAATAATTTACACTTTTATGTCATAGTATACACTGTCGTAATTGTGAATTTTTGTCAATAAAGACTTTTTTTAATTGAATAATTTACACTTTTATGTCATAGTATACACTGTCGTAATTGTGAATTTTTGTCAATAATGACTTTTTGTAATAATTGAATAATTTACACTTTTATGTCATAGTATACACTGTCGTAATTGTGAATTTTTGTCAATAATGACTTTTTGTAATAATTGAATGATTTCCACTTTTATGTCATAGTATACACTGTCGTAATTGTGAATTTTTGTCAATAAAGACTTTTTTTAATTGAATAATTTACACTTTTATGTCATAGTATACACTGTCGTAATTGTGAATTTTTGTCAATAATGACTTTTTGTAATAATTGAATAATTTACACTTTTATGTCATAGTATACACAGTCGTAATTTTGAATTTTTGTCAATAATGACTTTTTGTAATAATTGAATAATTTACACTTGTATGTCATAGTATATACTGTCGTAATTGTGAATTTTTGTCAATAATGACTTTTTGTAATAATTGAATCATTTCCACTTTTATGTCATAGTATACACTGTCGTAATTGTGAATTTTTGTCAATAAAGACTTTTTGTAATAATTGAATAATTTCCACTTTTATGTCGTAGTATACACTGTCATGATTGTGAATTTTGTCAATAATTACTGTTTGTAATAATTGAATAATTTCCACTTTTATGTCATAGTATACACTGTCGTAATTGTGAATTTTTGTCAATAATGACTTTTTGTAATAATTGAATAATTTACACTTGTATGTCATAGTATACACGGTCGTAATTGTGAATTTTTGTCAATAATGAATTTTTGTAATAATTGAATCATTTCCACTTTTATGTCATACTTTTATGTCATAGTATACGCTGTCGTAATTGTGAATTTTTGTCAATAATGACTTTTTGTAATAATTGAATAATTTCCACTTTTATGTCATAGTATACACTGTCGTAATTGTGAATTTTTGTCAATAATGACTTTTTTTAATAATTGAATAATTGCAACTATTATGTCATAGTATACACTGTCGTGATTGTGAATTTTTGTCAGTAATGACTTTTTGTAATAATTTAATAATTTACACTTTAATGTCATAGTATACACTGTCGTAATTTTGAATTTTTGTCCACTTTGACTTTATGTAATAATTGAAACATATCCACTTTTATGTAATAGTATACACTGTCGTAATTTTGAATTTTTGTCAATAATGACTTTTTGTAATAATTTAATCATTTCCACTTCTATGTCATAGTATACACTGTCGTAATTGTGAATTTTTGTCAATAATGACTTTTTGTAATAATTGAATAATTTCCACTTTTATGTCATTGTATACACTGTCGTAATTGTGCATTTTTGTCAATAAAGACTTTTTGTAATAATTGAGTAATTTAATGTCATAGTATACACTGTCGTAATTGTGAATTTTTGTCAAAAATGACTTTTTGTAATAATTGAATCATTTCCACTTTTATGTCATATTATACACTGTCATGATTGTGAATTTTGTCAAAAATGACTTTTTGTAATAATTGAATCATTTCCACTTTTATGTCATAGTATACACTGTCATGATTGTGAATTTTGTCAATAATTACTTTTTCTAATAATTGAATAATTTCCACTTTTATGTCATAGTATACACTGTCGTAATTTTGAATTTTTGATAATAATTACTTTATGTTAAAATTGAATAAATTTCACTTTTATGTAATTTATGTAACATAATTTATGTATTTTATGTAATTTTTCACTTTTATGTAATAGTATACACTGTCGTAATTTAGAATTTTTGTCCACTTTGACTTTATGTAATAATTTAATCATATCCACTTTTATGTAATAGTATACACTGTCGTAATTTAGAATTTTTGTCAATAATGACTTTATGTAATAAATTCATAATTTCCACTTTTATGTAATAGTATACACTGTCGTAATTTAGAATTTTTTTCAATAATGACTTTATGTAATAATTGAACCATTTCCACTTATATGTAATAGTATACACTGTCGTAATTTAGATTTTTTTTCAATAATGACTTTATGTAATAATTGAGTCATTTTCACTTTTATGTAAAAGTATACACTGTCGTAATTTTACATTTTTGTCCACTTTGACTTTATGTAATAATGGAATAATTTCAACTTTTATGTTATAGTATACACTGTCGCAATTTTGTATTTTTGTCTATAATGACTTTATGTAATAATTGAGTCATTTTCACTTTTATGTAATAGTATACACTGTTGTTATTTAGATTTTTTGTCAATAATGACTTTATGTAATAAAGTAATAATTTCCACTTTAATTTAATAGTATATACTGTCATAAGTTTGAATTTTTGTCAATAATGACTATGTAATAATTGAATAATTTTCATTTTTATGTCATAGTATACACTGTCGTAATTGTGAATTTTTGTCAATAAAGACTTTTTTAATTGAATAATTTACACTTTTATGTAATAGTATACACTGTCGTAATTGTGAATTTTTGTCAATAATGACTTTTTGTAATAATTGAATAATTTACACTTTTATGTCATAGTATACACTGTCGTAAATTGTGAATTTTTGTCAATAATTACTTTTTGTAATAATTGAATAATTTACACTTGTATGTCATAGTATACACTGTCGTAATTGTGAATTTTTGTCAATAATGAATTTTTGTAATAATTGAATCATTTCCAATTTTATGTAATAGTATACACTGTCGTAATTGTGAATTTTTGTCAATAATGACTTTTTGTAATAATTGAATAATTTACACTTTTATGTCATAGTATACACTGTCGTAAATTGTGAATTTTTGTCAATAATTACTTTTTGTAATAATTGAATAATTTACACTTTTATGTCATAGTATACACTGTCGTAATTGTGAATTTTTGTCAATAATGACTTTTTGTAATAATTGAATAATTTACACTTGTATGTCATAGTATACACTGTCGTAATTGTGAATTTTTGTCAATAATGAATTTTTGTAATAATTGAATCATTTCCAATTTTATGTCATACTTTTATGTCATAGTATGCGCTGTCGTAATTGTGAATTTTTGTCAATAATGACTTTTTGTAATAATTGAATAATTTCCACTTTTATGTCATAGTATACACTGTCGTAATTGTGAATTTTTGTCAAAAATGACTTTTTTTTAATAATTGAATAATTGCAACTATTATGTCATAGTATACACTGTCGTGATTGTGAATTTTTGTCAATAATGACTTTTTGTAATAATTGAATTGAATTCAATTCAATTCAATTCAAATTTATTTGTATAGCGCTTTTCACAATACACATTGTTTCAAAGCAGCTTCACAGAAAGTGCATTTCATAAATGTACATTGAAAAATGTTAGAAAAGAGAATGTTAAAGAAAAAATGTTAGGATAAGTTAATCAATCATGTATTATTTTAGGCCATAACAACGCTGGCGTTGAGTCGTCTCTTCACAGGCGTCGAGTCGTCTCATCACAGGTGTCGGGGCATCTGAAGTCTCCATCAGAGGCTGGATACAAACTGGAGCTGACGAACTAGTTACCTCGGGACTAGTGTCCCGAGATAACAACAGAAAAGCAGATGGGAAATAATTAGCATAGCTGCTGTTCAGAATATTAATGCTGTTGGTGCGATTTAACTGTAGTATAAAACTTAATTATAATGTGAATGCTTGGCTAAAGAGATGCGTCTTTAATCTAGTTTTAAACTGGGACAGCGTGTCTGAACCTCGAACAATATCCGGAAGACTAATGAATAATTTCCACTTTTATGTCATAGTATACACTGTCGTAATTTTGAATTTTTGTCCACTTTGACTTTATGTAATAATTGAATCTTATCCACTTTTATGTAATAGTATACACTGTCGTAATTTTGAATTTTTGTCAATAATGACTTTTTGTAATAATTTAATCATTTCCACTTCTATGTCATAGTATACACTGTCATAATTTTGAATTTTTGTCAATAAAGACTTTTAGTAATAATTGAACCATTTCCACTTTTATGCAATAGTATACACTGTTGTAATTTTGAATTTTTGTCAATAATGACTTTTTGTAATAATTGAATAATTTCCACTTTTGTGTCATAGTATACACTGTCGTAATTTTGAATTTTTGTCAATAAACACTTTTTGTAATAATTGAGTAATTTATTGTCATAGTATACACTGTCGTAATTGTGAATTTTTGTCAATAATGACTTTTTGTAATAATTGAATCATTTCCACTTTTATGTCATAGTATACACTGTCGTAATTGTGA
The DNA here is from genome assembly GCF_949357685.1 of Gobio gobio. Classification (NCBI taxonomy): domain Eukaryota; kingdom Metazoa; phylum Chordata; class Actinopteri; order Cypriniformes; family Gobionidae; genus Gobio; species Gobio gobio. Next base: position 1,418,463 of record NC_137106.1, on the reverse strand, counting down.
ATTTTTGTCAATAAAGACTTTTTGTAATAATTGAATAATTTCCACTTTTATGTCATAGTATACACTGTCATGATTGTGAATTTTGTCAATAATTACTTTTTGTAATAATTGAATAATTTCCACTTTTATGTCATAGTATACACTGTCGTAATTTTGAACTTTCGATAATAATTACTTTATGTTAAAATTGAATAAATTTCACTTTTATGTAATTTATGTAACATAATTTATGTATTTTATGTAATTTTTCACTTTTATGTAATAGTATACACTGTCGTAATTTAGAATTTTTGTCCACTTTGACTTTATGTAATAATTGAATCATATCCACTTTTATGTAATAGTATACACTGTCGTAATTTTGAATTTTTGTCAATAATGACTTTATGTAATAAATTCATAATTTCCACTTTAATGTAATAGTATACACTGTCGTAGTTTAGAATTTTTGTCAGTAATGACTTTATGTAATAATTGAATAATTTTCACTTTTATGTAATAGTATACACTGTCGTAACTTAGAATGTTTGTCCATTTTGACTTAATGTAATAATTTGATCATTTCCACTTTTATGTAATAGTATATGTAGTAAAGTTTGTTCGTGTAGGAAGAAGGAGGCGGGAACCGGCAAACGATCAACAACAAACTTTAATAAAATAAATGAAGCGGACGACTGCTGCGCACATACATAAACAAAACGTAAACAAAATACAAATCATAATCCAGGCCTGGTCCTCTCTCGTCCTTCACTGTTGTCGCTCCTCCTTTATACTCCTGTCACTCCTCCGTGAGACACGAGGCCGACGGCACGCAGCTGGCGATCATCATCACTAATGACTGCGGCCTCGTCCCACTCTCACGGTCCCTCAGCCTCGCTGCCCGCCACATTATACACTGTTGTAATTTAGAATTTTTGTCAATAATGACTTTATGTAATAATTGAATAATTTCCACTTTAATGTAATAGTATACACTGTCGTAATTTGGAATTTTTGTCAAAAATGACTTTATGTAATAAATTAATAATTTCCACTTTTATGTAATAGTATACACTGACGTAATTTTGATTTTTTTTGTCAATATTAATTTTGTAATAATTGAATAATTTCCACTTTTATGTAATAGTATACGCTGTCGTAATTTTACATTTTTGTCAATAATGACTTTATTTAATAATTTAATAATTTCCACTTTTATGTAATAGTATACACTGTCGTAATTTAGAATTTTTTTCAATAATGACTTTATGTAATAATTGAACCATTTCCACTTTTATGTAATAGTATACACTGTCGTAATTTAGATTTTTTTCAATAATGACTTTATGTAATAATTGAGTCATTTTCACTTTTATGTAATAGTATACACTGTCGTAATTTTACATTTTTGTCCACTTTGACTTTATGTAATAATGGAATAATTTCAACTTTTATGTTATAGTATACACTGTCGTAATTTTGTATTTTTGTCTATAATGCATCCATCCATCCATCTTCTTCCGCTTATCCGGGGCCGGGTCGCGGGGGCAGCAGTCTAAGCAGAGATGCCCAGACTTCCTTCTCCCTAGACACTTCCTCCAGCTCTTCCGGGGGGACACAGAGGCGTTCCAAGGCCAGCCGGGAGACATAGTCCCTCCAGCGTGTCCTTGGTCTTCCCCGGGGCCTCCTCCCGGTTGGACATGCCCGAGCCACCTCAGCTGTCCCCTCTCGATGTGGAGGAGCAGCGGCTCTACTCCGAGTTCCTCCCGAGTGACTGAGCTTCTCACCCTATCTCTAAGGGAGCGCCCAGCCACCCTGCGGAGAAAGCTCAAAAGCCAAAGCTCATGATCATAGGTGAGAGTAGGAACGTAGATTGACCGGTAATAATTTACACTTGTATGTCATAGTATACACTGTCGTAATTGTGAATTTTTGTCAATCATGAATTTTTGTAATAATTGAATCATTTCCACTTTTATGTCATACTTTTATGTCATAGTATACGCTGTCGTAATTGTGAATTTTTGTCAATAATGACTTTTTGTAATAGTTGAATAATTTCCACTTTTATGTCATAGTATACACTGTCGTAATTGTGAATTTTTGTCAATAATGACTTTTTGTAATAATTGAATAATTTACACTATTATGTTATAGTATACACTGTCGTGATTGTGAAATTTTGTCAATAATGACTTTTTGTAATAATTGAATAATTTACACTTGTATGTCATAGTATACACTGTCGTAATTGTGAATTTTTGTCAATAATGAATTTTTGTAATAATTGAATCATTTCCACTTTTATGTCATACTTTTGTCATAGTATACGCTGTCGTAATTGTGAATTTTTGTCAATTATGACTTTTTGTCATAATTGAATAATTTCAACTTTTATGTCATAGTATACACTGTCGTAATTGTGAATTTTTGTCAATCATGAATTTTTGTAATAATTGAATCATTTCCACTTTTATGTCATACTTTTATGTCATAGTATACGCTGTCGTAATTGTGAATTTTTGTCAATAATGACTTTTTGTAATAGTTGAATAATTTCCAGTTTTATGTCATAGTATACACTGTCGTAATTGTGAATTTTTGTCAATAATGACTTTTTGTAATAATTGAATAATTTACACTATTATGTTATAGTATACACTGTCATAATTGTGAAATTTTGTCAATAATGACTTTTTGTAATAATTGAATAATTTACACTTGTATGTCATAGTATACACTGTCGTAATTGTGAATTTTTGTCAATAATGAATTTTTGTAATAATTGAATCATTTCCACTTTTATGTCATACTTTTGTCATAGTATACGCTGTCGTAATTGTGAATTTTTGTCAATTATGACTTTTTGTCATAATTGAATAATTTCCACTTTTATGTCATAGTATACACTGTCGTAATTGTGAATTTTTGTCAATAATGACTTTTTGTAATAATTGAATAATTTACACTTGTATGTCATAGTATACACTGTCGTAATTGTGAATTTTTGTCAATCATGAATTTTTGTAATAATTGAATCATTTCCCTCTCCTTGAACTGTCACCTTATCGTGGTGGAGAGGTTTGAGTACCCGAATGATCCTGGGAGCTATGTTGTCTGGGGCTATATGCCCCTGGTAGGGTCTCCCAAGGCAAACAGGTCCTTGGTGACGGGCCAGACTAAGAACAGTTCACAAACCCTTATGACCACAATTACACCAAGGACAGTGACGTCGCCCGGCATGGCGCAGCCGGGGCCCCACCCTGGAGCCAGGCCCGGGGTTGGGGCTCGTATGCGAGCGCCTGGTGGCCGGGCCTCCCCCCATGGGGTCCGGCCGGGCTCAGCCCGAATGAGTCACGTGGGGCCGCCCTCCTGTGGGCTCACCACCTGCAGGAGGGAGCGTAAGGGGCCGGTGCTTTGTGAATCGGGCAGCAGTCGAGGGCGAGGCCCCCGACGACCCGATCTCTGGACACGGAATCTGGCTTTAGGGACGTGGAATGTCACCTCGTTGGCGGGGAAGGAGCCTGAGCTTGTGCGGGAGGTCGAGAGGTACCGACTAGAGAAAGTCGGGCTCACCTCCACGCACAGCTTGGGCTCTGGAACCACACTTCTCGAGAGAGGCTGGACTCTCTACCACTCTGGAGTTGCCCATGGTGAGAGGCGGAGGGCTGGAGTGGGTTTGCTTATAGCCCCCCAGCTCAGCCGCCATGTGTTGGAGTTCACCCCGGTGAACGAGAGGGTCGCTTCCCTGCGCCTTCAAGTCGGGGATAGGTCTCTCACTGTCGTTTGTGCCTACGGCCCAAATGGCAGTGCGGAGTACCCGGCCCTCTTGGAGTCTCTGGGAGGGGTGCTGGAAAGTGCTCCGACTGGAGACTCCGTCGTTCTACTGGGGGACTTCAACGCCCACGTGGGCAGTGACAGTGACACCTGGAGGGGCGTGATTGGGAGGAACGGCCCCCCTGATCTGAACCCGAGCGGTGTTCTGTTATTGGATTTCTGTGCTAGCCACGGTTTGTCCATAACGAACACCATGTTCAAGCATAAGGGTGTCCATCAGTGCACGTGGCACCAGGACACCCTAGGCCGGAGGTCGATGATCGACTTTGTGGTCGTGTCATCAGACCTTCGGCCATATGTCTTGGACACTCGGGTGAAGAGAGGGGCGGAGCTGTCAACTGATCACCACCTGGTGGTGAGTTGGATCCGATGGCGGCGGAGGAGGCTGGACAGACCCGGCAGACCCAAACGTACTGTGAGGGTCTGTTGGGAACGTTTGGCCGAGCCCCCTGTCAGAGAGATCTTCAACTCCCACCTCCGGCAGAACTTCGACCGGATCCCGAGGGAGTCTGGAGATATTGAGTCCGAGTGGACCATGTTCTCCACCTCCATTGTCGCTGCGGCCGCTCAGAGCTGTGGCCGTAAGGTCTCCGGTGCCTGTCGAGGCGGCAATCCCCGAACCCGGTGGTGGACACCGGAAGTAAGGGATGCCGTCAAGCTGAAGAAGGAGTCCTATCGGGCCTGGATGGCTTGTGGGACTCCGGAGGCAGCTGACCGGTACCGGCAGGCCAAGCGGACTGCAGCCCGGGTAGTTGTGGAGGCAAAAAATCGGGCCTGGGAGGAGTTTGGTGAGGCCATGGAGAAAGACTATCGGTCGGCCTCGAAGAGATTCTGGCAAACCGTTCGACGCCTCAGGAGGGGGAAGCAGTGCCCTACCAACACTGTTTACAGTGGAGATGGGCACCTGTTGACCTCAACTGGGGATATCGTCGGGCGGTGGAAGGAATACTTCGAGGATCTCCTCAATCCCACCGACATGTCTTCCGTTGAGGAAGCAGTGGCTGGGGACTCAGAGGTGGACTCGTCCATCACCCGGGCTGAAGTCATCGAGGTGGTTAAAAAGCTCCTCGGTGGCAAGGCACCGGGGTTGGATGAGATCCGCCCTGAGTACCTCAAGTCTCTGGATGTTGTGGGGCTGTCTTGGCTGACACGCCTCTGCAGCATCGCATGGCGGTCGGGGACAGTACCTCTGGACTGGCAGACCGGGGTGGTGGTCCCTCTTTTCAAGAAGGGGGACCGGAGAGTGTGTTCCAACTATAGGGGGATCACACTTCTCAGCCTCCCCGGGAAAGTCTATGCCAGGGTACTGGAGAGGAGAATTCGGCCGATAGTGGAACCTCTGGTTCAGGAGGAACAGTGTGGTTTTCGTCCCGGTCGTGGAACACTGGACCAGCTCTATACCCTTTCCGGGGTGCTGGGGGGTTCATGGGAGTTTGCCCAACCAGTCCACATGTGTTTTGTGGATTTGGAGAAGGCATTCGACTGTGTTCCTCGTGGCATCCTGTGGAGGGTGCTCTGGGAGTATGGGGTCGGCGGCCCCCTGCTTAGGGCTGTTCAGTCCCTGTACAACCAGAGCAGGAGCTTGGTCCGCATTGCCGGCAGTAAGTCAGACTTGTTCCCGGTGCATGTTGGACTCCGGCAGGGCTGCCCTTTGTCACCGGTTCTGTTCATAATTTTTATGGACAGAATTTCTAGGCGCAGCCTTGGGCCGGAGAGTGTCCGGTTTGGGAACCACACGATTTCGTCACTGCTTTTTGCAGATGATGTTGTCGTGTTGGCTTCCTCTAACCAGGACCTTCAGCATGCACTGGGACGGTTTGCGGCCGAGTGTGAAGCGGCTGGGATGAGAATCAGCACCTCCAAATCCGAGGCCATGGTTCTCAGTCGGAAAAGGGTGGCTTGCCAGCTTCAGGTGGGTGGAGAGTTCCTGCCTCAGGTGGAGGAGTTTAAGTATCTTGGGGTCTTGTTCACGAGTGAGGGGAGGATGGAACGGGAGATTGACAGACGGATCGGTGCAGCTTCTGCAGTAATGCGGTCGATGTACCGGTCTGTCGTGGTGAAGAAGGAGCTGAGCTGCAAGGCAAAGCTCTCGATTTACCGGTCAATCTACGTTCCTACCCTCACCTATGGTCATGAGCTGTGGGTCATGACCGAAAGGACAAGATCCCGGATACAGGCGGCCGAAATGAGCTTTCTCCGCAGGGTGGCTGGGCGCTCCCTTAGAGATAGGGTGAGGAGCTCAGTCACTCGGGAGGAACTCGGAGTAGAGCCGCTGCTCCTCCACATCGAGAGGGACCAGCTGAGGTGGCTCGGGCATCTATTTCGGATGCCTCCTGGACGCCTTCCCAGGGAGGTGTTCCAGGCACGTCCCACCGGGAGGAGGCCCCGGGGAAGACCTAGGACACGCTGGAGGGACTATGTCTCCCGGCTGGCCTGGGAACGCCTCGGGGTTCCCCCGGAAGAGCTAGAGGAAGTGGCTAGGGAGAGGGAAGTCTGGGCGTCTCTGCTTAGACTGTTGCCCCCGCGACCCGGCCCCGGATAAGCGGAAGATGATGGATGGATGGATGGATGGATGAATCATTTCCACTTTTATGTCATACTTTTATGTCATAGTATACGCTGTCGTAATTGTGAATTTTTGTCAATAATTACTTTTTGTAATAGTTAAATAATTTCCAGTTTTATGTCATAGTATACACTGTCGTAATTGTGAATTTTTGTCAATAATGACTTTTTGTAATAATTGAATAATTTACACTATTATGTTATAGTATACACTGTCATAATTGTGAAATTTTGTCAATAATGACTTTTTGTAATAATTGAATAATTTACACTTGTATGTCATAGTATACACTGTCGTAATTGTGAATTTTTGTCAATAATGAATTTTTGTAATAATTGAATCATTTCCACTTTTATGTCATACTTTTGTCATAGTATACGCTGTCGTAATTGTGAATTTTTGTCAATTATGACTTTTTGTCATAATTGAATAATTTCCACTTTTATGTCATAGTATACACTGTCGTAATTGTGAATTTTTGTCAATAATGACTTTTGGTAATATTTGAATAATTTACACTTTTATGTCATAGTATACACTGTCGTAATTGTGAATTTTTGTCAATAATGAATTTTTGTAATAATTGAATAATTTACACTTCTATGTCATAGTATACACTGTCGTAATTGTGAATTTTTGTCAATAATGACTTTTTGTAATAAATGAATCATTTCCACTTTAATGTCATAGTATACACTGTCGTAATTGTGAATTTTTGTCAATAATGACTTTTAGTAATGATTGAAAAATTTAGACTTTTATGTCATAGTATACACTGTCGTAATTGTGAATTTTTGTCAAAAATGACTTTTTGTAATAATTTTATAATTAACACTTTTATGTCATACTTTTATGTCATAGTATACGCTGTCGTAATTGTGAATTTTTGTCAATAATGACTTTTTGTAATAATTGAATAATTTCCACTTTTATGTCATAGTATACACTGTCGTAATTGTGAATTTTTGTCAATTGTGACTTATTGTAATAATTGAATCATTTCCACTTTTATGTCATAGTATACACTGTCGTAATTGTGAATTTTTGTCAATAAAGACTTTGTAATAATTGAATAATTTCAACTTTTATGTCATAGTATATACTGTCGTAATTGTGAATTTTTGTCAATAATGACTTTTTGTAATAATTGAATAATTTACACTTTTATGTCATAATATACACTGTTATGATTGTGAATTTTGTCAATAATGACTTTTTGTAATAATTGAATCATTTACACTTTTATGTCATAGTATACACTGTCGTAATTGTGAATTTTTGACAATAAAGACTTTTTTTAATAATTGAATAGTTTTCACTTTTATGTCATAGTATACACTTTCGTAGTTGTGAATTTTTGTCAATAATTACTTTTTGTAATAATTGAATCATTTCCACTTTTATGTCATAGTATACACTGTCGTAATTGTGAATTTTTGTCAATAATGACTTTCTGTAATAATTGAATTATTTACACTTTTATGTCATAGTATACACTGTTGTAATTGTGAATTTTTGTCAATAATTACTTTTTGTAATAATTGAATAATTTCCACTTTTATGTCATAGTATACACTGTCGTAATTTTGAATTTTTGTCAATAATGACTTTATGTAATAATTGAATAATTTCCACTTTAATGTAATAGTATACACTGTCGTAATTTGGAATTTTTGTCAAAAATGACTTTTTGTAATAATTTTATAATTAACACTTTTATGTCATACTTTTATGTCATAGTATACGCTGTCGTAATTGTGAATTTTTGTCAATAATGACTTTTTGTAATAATTGAATAATTTCCACTTTTATGTCATAGTATACACTGTCGTAATTGTGAATTTTTGTCAATTGTGACTTATTGTAATAATTGAATCATTTCCACTTTTATGTCATAGTATACACTGTCGTAATTGTGAATTTTTGTCAATAAAGACTTTGTAATAATTGAATAATTTCAACTTTTATGTCATAGTATACACTGTCGTAATTGTGAATTTTTGTCAATAATGACTTTTTGTAATAAATGAATCATTTCCACTTTAATGTCATAGTATACACTGTCGTAATTGTGAATTTTTGTCAATAATGACTTTTAGTAATGATTGAAAAATTTAGACTTTTATGTCATAGTATATACACTGTCGTAATTGTGAATTTTTGTCAATTGTGACTTATTGTAATAATTGAATCATTTCCACTTTTATGTCATAGTATACACTGTCGTAATTGTGAATTTTTGTCAATAAAGACTTTGTAATAATTGAATAATTTCAACTTTTATGTCATAGTATATACTGTCGTAATTGTGAATTTTTGTCAATAATGACTTTTTGTAATAATTGAATAATTTACACTTTTATGTCATAGTATACACTGTTATGATTGTGAATTTTGTCAATAATGACTTTTTGTAATAATTGAATCATTTACACTTTTATGTCATAGTATACACTGTCGTAATTGTGAATTTTTGACAATAAAGACTTTTTGCAATAATTGAATAGTTTTCACTTTTATGTCATAGTATACACTTTCGTAGTTGTGAATTTTTGTCAATAATTACTTTTTGTAATAATTGAATCATTTCCACTTTTATGTCATAGTATACACTGTCGTAATTGTGAATTTTTGTCAATAATGACTTTCTGTAATAATTGAATAATTTCCACTTTAATGTAATAGTATACACTGTCGTAATTTGGAATTTTTGTCAAAAATGACTTTTTGTAATAATTTTATAATTAACACTTTTATGTCATACTTTTATGTCATAGTATACGCTGTCGTAATTGTGAATTTTTGTCAATAATGACTTTTTGTAATAATTGAATAATTTCCACTTTTATGTCATAGTATACACTGTCGTAATTGTGAATTTTTGTCAATTGTGACTTATTGTAATAATTGAATCATTTCCACTTTTATGTCATAGTATACACTGTCGTAATTGTGAATTTTTGACAATAAAGACTTTTTTTAATAATTGAATAGTTTTCACTTTTATGTCATAGTATACACTTTCGTAGTTGTGAATTTTTGTCAATAATTACTTTTTGTAATAATTGAATCATTTCCACTTTTATGTCATAGTATACACTGTCGTAATTGTGAATTTTTGTCAATAATGACTTTCTGTAATAATTGAATTATTTACACTTTTATGTCATAGTATACACTGTTGTAATTGTGAATTTTTGTCAATAATTACTTTTTGTAATAATTGAATAATTTCCACTTTTATGTCATAGTATACACTGTCGTAATTTTGAATTTTTGTCAATAATGACTTTATGTAATAATTGAAAAATTTCCACTTTAATGTAATAGTATACACTGTCGTAATTTGGAATTTTTGTCAAAAATGACTTTTTGTAATAATTTTATAATTAACACTTTTATGTCATACTTTTATGTCATAGTATACACTGTCGTAATTTTGAATTTTTTTCAATAATGACTTTATGTAATAATTGAACCATTTCCACTTTTATGTAATAGTATACACTGTCGTAATTTAGATTTTTTTCAATAATGACTTTATGTAATAATTGAGTCATTTTCACTTTTATGTAATAGTATACACTGTCGTAATTTTACATTTTTGTCCACTTTGACTTTATGTAATAATGGAATAATTTCAACTTTTATGTTATAGTATACACTGTCGTAATTTTGTATTTTTGTCTATAATGCATCCATCCATCCATCTTCTTCCGCTTATCCGGGGCCGGGTCGCGGGGGCAGCAGTCTAAGCAGAGATGCCCAGACTTCCTTCTCCCTAGACACTTCCTCCAGCTCTTCCGGGGGGACACAGAGGCGTTCCAAGGCCAGCCGGGAGACATAGTCCCTCCAGCGTGTCCTTGGTCTTCCCCGGGGCCTCCTCCCGGTTGGACATGCCCGAGCCACCTCAGCTGTCCCCTCTCGATGTGGAGGAGCAGCGGCTCTACTCCGAGTTCCTCCCGAGTGACTGAGCTTCTCACCCTATCTCTAAGGGAGCGCCCAGCCACCCTGCGGAGAAAGCTCAAAAGCCAAAGCTCATGATCATAGGTGAGAGTAGGAACGTAGATTGACCGGTAATAATTTACACTTGTATGTCATAGTATACACTGTCGTAATTGTGAATTTTTGTCAATCATGAATTTTTGTAATAATTGAATCATTTCCACTTTTATGTCATACTTTTATGTCATAGTATACGCTGTCGTAATTGTGAATTTTTGTCAATAATGACTTTTTGTAATAGTTGAATAATTTCCACTTTTATGTCATAGTATACACTGTCGTAATTGTGAATTTTTGTCAATAATGACTTTTTGTAATAATTGAATAATTTACACTATTATGTTATAGTATACACTGTCGTGATTGTGAAATTTTGTCAATAATGACTTTTTGTAATAATTGAATAATTTACACTTGTATGTCATAGTATACACTGTCGTAATTGTGAATTTTTGTCAATAATGAATTTTTGTAATAATTGAATCATTTCCACTTTTATGTCATACTTTTGTCATAGTATACGCTGTCGTAATTGTGAATTTTTGTCAATTATGACTTTTTGTCATAATTGAATAATTTCAACTTTTATGTCATAGTATACACTGTCGTAATTGTGAATTTTTGTCAATCATGAATTTTTGTAATAATTGAATCATTTCCACTTTTATGTCATACTTTTATGTCATAGTATACGCTGTCGTAATTGTGAATTTTTGTCAATAATGACTTTTTGTAATAGTTGAATAATTTCCAGTTTTATGTCATAGTATACACTGTCGTAATTGTGAATTTTTGTCAATAATGACTTTTTGTAATAATTGAATAATTTACACTATTATGTTATAGTATACACTGTCATAATTGTGAAATTTTGTCAATAATGACTTTTTGTAATAATTGAATAATTTACACTTGTATGTCATAGTATACACTGTCGTAATTGTGAATTTTTGTCAATAATGAATTTTTGTAATAATTGAATCATTTCCACTTTTATGTCATACTTTTGTCATAGTATACGCTGTCGTAATTGTGAATTTTTGTCAATTATGACTTTTTGTCATAATTGAATAATTTCCACTTTTATGTCATAGTATACACTGTCGTAATTGTGAATTTTTGTCAATAATGACTTTTTGTAATAATTGAATAATTTACACTTGTATGTCATAGTATACACTGTCGTAATTGTGAATTTTTGTCAATCATGAATTTTTGTAATAATTGAATCATTTCCCTCTCCTTGAACTGTCACCTTATCGTGGTGGAGAGGTTTGAGTACCCGAATGATCCTGGGAGCTATGTTGTCTGGGGCTATATGCCCCTGGTAGGGTCTCCCAAGGCAAACAGGTCCTTGGTGACGGGCCAGACTAAGAACAGTTCACAAACCCTTATGACCACAATTACACCAAGGACAGTGACGTCGCCCGGCATGGCGCAGCCGGGGCCCCACCCTGGAGCCAGGCCCGGGGTTGGGGCTCGTATGCGAGCGCCTGGTGGCCGGGCCTCCCCCCATGGGGTCCGGCCGGGCTCAGCCCGAATGAGTCACGTGGGGCCGCCCTCCTGTGGGCTCACCACCTGCAGGAGGGAGCGTAAGGGGCCGGTGCTTTGTGAATCGGGCAGCAGTCGAGGGCGAGGCCCCCGACGACCCGATCTCTGGACACGGAATCTGGCTTTAGGGACGTGGAATGTCACCTCGTTGGCGGGGAAGGAGCCTGAGCTTGTGCGGGAGGTCGAGAGGTACCGACTAGAGATAGTCGGGCTCACCTCCACGCACAGCTTGGGCTCTGGAACCACACTTCTCGAGAGAGGCTGGACTCTCTACCACTCTGGAGTTGCCCATGGTGAGAGGCGGAGGGCTGGAGTGGGTTTGCTTATAGCCCCCCAGCTCAGCCGCCATGTGTTGGAGTTCACCCCGGTGAACGAGAGGGTCGCTTCCCTGCGCCTTCAAGTCGGGGATAGGTCTCTCACTGTCGTTTGTGCCTACGGCCCAAATGGCAGTGCGGAGTACCCGGCCCTCTTGGAGTCTCTGGGAGGGGTGCTGGAAAGTGCTCCGACTGGAGACTCCGTCGTTCTACTGGGGGACTTCAACGCCCACGTGGGCAGTGACAGTGACACCTGGAGGGGCGTGATTGGGAGGAACGGCCCCCCTGATCTGAACCCGAGCGGTGTTCTGTTATTGGATTTCTGTGCTAGCCACGGTTTGTCCATAACGAACACCATGTTCAAGCATAAGGGTGTCCATCAGTGCACGTGGCACCAGGACACCCTAGGCCGGAGGTCGATGATCGACTTTGTGGTCGTGTCATCAGACCTTCGGCCATATGTCTTGGACACTCGGGTGAAGAGAGGGGCGGAGCTGTCAACTGATCACCACCTGGTGGTGAGTTGGATCCGATGGCGGCGGAGGAGGCTGGACAGACCCGGCAGACCCAAACGTACTGTGAGGGTCTGTTGGGAACGTTTGGCCGAGCCCCCTGTCAGAGAGATCTTCAACTCCCACCTCCGGCAGAACTTCGACCGGATCCCGAGGGAGTCTGGAGATATTGAGTCCGAGTGGACCATGTTCTCCACCTCCATTGTCGCTGCGGCCGCTCAGAGCTGTGGCCGTAAGGTCTCCGGTGCCTGTCGAGGCGGCAATCCCCGAACCCGGTGGTGGACACCGGAAGTAAGGGATGCCGTCAAGCTGAAGAAGGAGTCCTATCGGGCCTGGATGGCTTGTGGGACTCCGGAGGCAGCTGACCGGTACCGGCAGGCCAAGCGGACTGCAGCCCGGGTAGTTGTGGAGGCAAAAAATCGGGCCTGGGAGGAGTTTGGTGAGGCCATGGAGAAAGACTATCGGTCGGCCTCGAAGAGATTCTGGCAAACCGTTCGACGCCTCAGGAGGGGGAAGCAGTGCCCTACCAACACTGTTTACAGTGGAGATGGGCACCTGTTGACCTCAACTGGGGATATCGTCGGGCGGTGGAAGGAATACTTCGAGGATCTCCTCAATCCCACCGACATGTCTTCCGTTGAGGAAGCAGTGGCTGGGGACTCAGAGGTGGACTCGTCCATCACCCGGGCTGAAGTCATCGAGGTGGTTAAAAAGCTCCTCGGTGGCAAGGCACCGGGGTTGGATGAGATCCGCCCTGAGTACCTCAAGTCTCTGGATGTTGTGGGGCTGTCTTGGCTGACACGCCTCTGCAGCATCGCATGGCGGTCGGGGACAGTACCTCTGGACTGGCAGACCGGGGTGGTGGTCCCTCTTTTCAAGAAGGGGGACCGGAGAGTGTGTTCCAACTATAGGGGGATCACACTTCTCAGCCTCCCCGGGAAAGTCTATGCCAGGGTACTGGAGAGGAGAATTCGGCCGATAGTGGAACCTCTGGTTCAGGAGGAACAGTGTGGTTTTCGTCCCGGTCGTGGAACACTGGACCAGCTCTATACCCTTTCCGGGGTGCTGGGGGGTTCATGGGAGTTTGCCCAACCAGTCCACATGTGTTTTGTGGATTTGGAGAAGGCATTCGACTGTGTTCCTCGTGGCATCCTGTGGAGGGTGCTCTGGGAGTATGGGGTCGGCGGCCCCCTGCTTAGGGCTGTTCAGTCCCTGTACAACCAGAGCAGGAGCTTGGTCCGCATTGCCGGCAGTAAGTCAGACTTGTTCCCGGTGCATGTTGGACTCCGGCAGGGCTGCCCTTTGTCACCGGTTCTGTTCATAATTTTTATGGACAGAATTTCTAGGCGCAGCCTTGGGCCGGAGAGTGTCCGGTTTGGGAACCACACGATTTCGTCACTGCTTTTTGCAGATGATGTTGTCGTGTTGGCTTCCTCTAACCAGGACCTTCAGCATGCACTGGGACGGTTTGCGGCCGAGTGTGAAGCGGCTGGGATGAGAATCAGCACCTCCAAATCCGAGGCCATGGTTCTCAGTCGGAAAAGGGTGGCTTGCCAGCTTCAGGTGGGTGGAGAGTTCCTGCCTCAGGTGGAGGAGTTTAAGTATCTTGGGGTCTTGTTCACGAGTGAGGGGAGGATGGAACGGGAGATTGACAGACGGATCGGTGCAGCTTCTGCAGTAATGCGGTCGATGTACCGGTCTGTCGTGGTGAAGAAGGAGCTGAGCTGCAAGGCAAAGCTCTCGATTTACCGGTCAATCTACGTTCCTACCCTCACCTATGGTCATGAGCTGTGGGTCATGACCGAAAGGACAAGATCCCGGATACAGGCGGCCGAAATGAGCTTTCTCCGCAGGGTGGCTGGGCGCTCCCTTAGAGATAGGGTGAGGAGCTCAGTCACTCGGGAGGAACTCGGAGTAGAGCCGCTGCTCCTCCACATCGAGAGGGACCAGCTGAGGTGGCTCGGGCATCTATTTCGGATGCCTCCTGGACGCCTTCCCAGGGAGGTGTTCCAGGCACGTCCCACCGGGAGGAGGCCCCGGGGAAGACCTAGGACACGCTGGAGGGACTATGTCTCCCGGCTGGCCTGGGAACGCCTCGGGGTTCCCCCGGAAGAGCTAGAGGAAGTGGCTAGGGAGAGGGAAGTCTGGGCGTCTCTGCTTAGACTGTTGCCCCCGCGACCCGGCCCCGGATAAGCGGAAGATGATGGATGGATGGATGGATGGATGAATCATTTCCACTTTTATGTCATACTTTTATGTCATAGTATACGCTGTCGTAATTGTGAATTTTTGTCAATAATTACTTTTTGTAATAGTTGAATAATTTCCAGTTTTATGTCATAGTATACACTGTCGTAATTGTGAATTTTTGTCAATAATGACTTTTTGTAATAATTGAATAATTTACACTATTATGTTATAGTATACACTGTCATAATTGTGAAATTTTGTCAATAATGACTTTTTGTAATAATTGAATAATTTACACTTGTATGTCATAGTATACACTGTCGTAATTGTGAATTTTTGTCAATAATGAATTTTTGTAATAATTGAATCATTTCCACTTTTATGTCATACTTTTGTCATAGTATACGCTGTCGTAATTGTGAATTTTTGTCAATTATGACTTTTTGTCATAATTGAATAATTTCCACTTTTATGTCATAGTATACACTGTCGTAATTGTGAATTTTTGTCAATAATGACTTTTGGTAATATTTGAATAATTTACACTTTTATGTCATAGTATACACTGTCGTAATTGTGAATTTTTGTCAATAATGAATTTTTGTAATAATTGAATAATTTACACTTCTATGTCATAGTATACACTGTCGTAATTGTGAATTTTTGTCAATAATGACTTTTTGTAATAAATGAATCATTTCCACTTTAATGTCATAGTATACACTGTCGTAATTGTGAATTTTTGTCAATAATGACTTTTAGTAATGATTGAAAAATTTAGACTTTTATGTCATAGTATACGCTGTCGTAATTGTGAATTTTTGTCAATAATGACTTTTTGTAATAATTGAATAATTTCCACTTTTATGTCATAGTATACACTGTCGTAATTGTGAATTTTTGTCAATTGTGACTTATTGTAATAATTGAATCATTTCCACTTTTATGTCATAGTATACACTGTCGTAATTGTGAATTTTTGTCAATAAAGACTTTGTAATAATTGAATAATTTCAACTTTTATGTCATAGTATATACTGTCGTAATTGTGAATTTTTGTCAATAATGACTTTTTGTAATAATTGAATAATTTACACTTTTATGTCATAATATACACTGTTATGATTGTGAATTTTGTCAATAATGACTTTTTGTAATAATTGAATCATTTACACTTTTATGTCATAGTATACACTGTCGTAATTGTGAATTTTTGACAATAAAGACTTTTTTTAATAATTGAATAGTTTTCACTTTTATGTCATAGTATACACTTTCGTAGTTGTGAATTTTTGTCAATAATTACTTTTTGTAATAATTGAATCATTTCCACTTTTATGTCATAGTATACACTGTCGTAATTGTGAATTTTTGTCAATAATGACTTTCTGTAATAATTGAATTATTTACACTTTTATGTCATAGTATACACTGTTGTAATTGTGAATTTTTGTCAATAATTACTTTTTGTAATAATTGAATAATTTCCACTTTTATGTCATAGTATACACTGTCGTAATTTTGAATTTTTGTCAATAATGACTTTATGTAATAATTGAATAATTTCCACTTTAATGTAATAGTATACACTGTCGTAATTTGGAATTTTTGTCAAAAATGACTTTTTGTAATAATTTTATAATTAACACTTTTATGTCATACTTTTATGTCATAGTATACGCTGTCGTAATTGTGAATTTTTGTCAATAATGACTTTTTGTAATAATTGAATAATTTCCACTTTTATGTCATAGTATACACTGTCGTAATTGTGAATTTTTGTCAATTGTGACTTATTGTAATAATTGAATCATTTCCACTTTTATGTCATAGTATACACTGTCGTAATTGTGAATTTTTGTCAATAAAGACTTTGTAATAATTGAATAATTTCAACTTTTATGTCATAGTATACACTGTCGTAATTGTGAATTTTTGTCAATAATGACTTTTTGTAATAAATGAATCATTTCCACTTTAATGTCATAGTATACACTGTCGTAATTGTGAATTTTTGTCAATAATGACTTTTAGTAATGATTGAAAAATTTAGACTTTTATGTCATAGTATATACACTGTCGTAATTGTGAATTTTTGTCAATTGTGACTTATTGTAATAATTGAATCATTTCCACTTTTATGTCATAGTATACACTGTCGTAATTGTGAATTTTTGTCAATAAAGACTTTGTAATAATTGAATAATTTCAACTTTTATGTCATAGTATATACTGTCGTAATTGTGAATTTTTGTCAATAATGACTTTTTGTAATAATTGAATAATTTACACTTTTATGTCATAGTATACACTGTTATGATTGTGAATTTTGTCAATAATGACTTTTTGTAATAATTGAATCATTTACACTTTTATGTCATAGTATACACTGTCGTAATTGTGAATTTTTGACAATAAAGACTTTTTGCAATAATTGAATAGTTTTCACTTTTATGTCATAGTATACACTTTCGTAGTTGTGAATTTTTGTCAATAATTACTTTTTGTAATAATTGAATCATTTCCACTTTTATGTCATAGTATACACTGTCGTAATTGTGAATTTTTGTCAATAATGACTTTCTGTAATAATTGAATAATTTCCACTTTAATGTAATAGTATACACTGTCGTAATTTGGAATTTTTGTCAAAAATGACTTTTTGTAATAATTTTATAATTAACACTTTTATGTCATACTTTTATGTCATAGTATACGCTGTCGTAATTGTGAATTTTTGTCAATAATGACTTTTTGTAATAATTGAATAATTTCCACTTTTATGTCATAGTATACACTGTCGTAATTGTGAATTTTTGTCAATAATGACTTTTTGTAATAATTGAATAATTTACACTTGTATGTCATAGTATACACTGTCGTAATTGTGAATTTTTGTCAATAATGACTTTTTTTAATAATTGAATAATTGCAACTATTATGTCATAGTATACACTGTCGTGATTGTGAATTTTTGTCAGTAATGACTTTTTGTAATAATTTAATAATTTACACTTTAATGTCATAGTATACACTGTCGTAATTTTGAATTTTTGTCCACTTTGACTTTATGTAATAATTGAAACATATCCACTTTTATGTAATAGTATACACTGTCGTAATTTTGAATTTTTGTCAATAATGACTTTTTGTAATAATTTAATCATTTCCACTTCTATGTCATAGTATACAGTGTCGTAATTGTGAATTTTTGTCAATAATGACTTTTTGTAATAATTGAATAATTTCCACTTTTATGTCATTGTATACACTGTCGTAATTGTGCATTTTTGTCAATAAAGACTTTTTGTAATAATTGAGTAATTTAATGTCATAGTATACACTGTCGTAATTGTGAATTTTTGTCAAAAATGACTTTTTGTAATAATTGAATCATTTCCACTTTTATGTCATATTATACACTGTCATGATTGTGAATTTTGTCAAAAATGACTTTTTGTAATAATTGAATCATTTCCACTTTTATGTCATAGTATACACTGTCATGATTGTGAATTTTGTCAATAATTACTTTTTCTAATAATTGAATAATTTCCACTTTTATGTCATAGTATACACTGTCGTAATTTTGAATTTTTGATAATAATTACTTTATGTTAAAATTGAATAAATTTCACTTTTATGTAATTTATGTAACATAATTTATGTATTTTATGTAATTTTTCACTTTTATGTAATAGTATACACTGTCGTAATTTAGAATTTTTGTCCACTTTGACTTTATGTAATAATTTAATCATATCCACTTTTATGTAATAGTATACACTGTCGTAATTTAGAATTTTTGTCAATAATGACTTTATGTAATAAATTCATAATTTCCACTTTTATGTAATAGTATACACTGTCGTAATTTAGAATTTTTTTCAATAATGACTTTATGTAATAATTGAACCATTTCCACTTATATGTAATAGTATACACTGTCGTAATTTAGATTTTTTTTCAATAATGACTTTATGTAATAATTGAGTCATTTTCACTTTTATGTAAAAGTATACACTGTCGTAATTTTACATTTTTGTCCACTTTGACTTTATGTAATAATGGAATAATTTCAACTTTTATGTTATAGTATACACTGTCGCAATTTTGTATTTTTGTCTATAATGACTTTATGTAATAATTGAGTCATTTTCACTTTTATGTAATAGTATACACTGTTGTTATTTAGATTTTTTGTCAATAATGACTTTATGTAATAAAGTAATAATTTCCACTTTAATTTAATAGTATATACTGTCATAAGTTTGAATTTTTGTCAATAATGACTATGTAATAATTGAATAATTTTCATTTTTATGTCATAGTATACACTGTCGTAATTGTGAATTTTTGTCAATAAAGACTTTTTTAATTGAATAATTTACACTTTTATGTAATAGTATACACTGTCGTAATTGTGAATTTTTGTCAATAATGACTTTTTGTAATAATTGAATAATTTACACTTTTATGTCATAGTATACACTGTCGTAAATTGTGAATTTTTGTCAATAATTACTTTTTGTAATAATTGAATAATTTACACTTTTATGTCATAGTATACACTGTCGTAATTGTGAATTTTTGTCAATAATGACTTTTTGTAATAATTGAATAATTTACACTTGTATGTCATAGTATACACTGTCGTAATTGTGAATTTTTGTCAATAATGAATTTTTGTAATAATTGAATCATTTCCAATTTTATGTCATACTTTTATGTCATAGTATGCGCTGTCGTAATTGTGAATTTTTGTCAATAATGACTTTTTGTAATAATTGAATAATTTCCACTTTTATGTCATAGTATACACTGTCGTAATTGTGAATTTTTGTCAAAAATGACTTTTTTTTAATAATTGAATAATTGCAACTATTATGTCATAGTATACACTGTCGTGATTGTGAATTTTTGTCAATAATGACTTTTTGTAATAATTGAATTCAATTCAATTCAATTCAATTCAAATTTATTTGTATAGCGCTTTTCACAATACACATTGTTTCAAAGCAGCTTCACAGAAAGTGCATTTCATAAATGTACATTGAAAAATGTTAGAAAAGAGAATGTTAAAGAAAAAATGTTAGGATAAGTTAATCAATCATGTATTATTTTAGGCCATAACAACGCTGGCGTTGAGTCGTCTCTTCACAGGCGTCGAGTCGTCTCATCACAGGTGTCGGGGCATCTGAAGTCTCCATCAGAGGCTGGATACAAACTGGAGCTGACGAACTAGTTACCTCGGGACTAGTGTCCCGAGATAACAACAGAAAAGCAGATGGGAAATAATTAGCATAGCTGCTGTTCAGAATATTAATGCTGTTGGTGCGATTTAACTGTAGTATAAAACTTAATTATAATGTGAATGCTTGGCTAAAGAGATGCGTCTTTAATCAAGATTTCAAGATTTCAAGAGTTTTATTTGTCACATACACAGTTATATACACAATATACAACTGGCAGTGAAATGTAAACAGGTCCGCTCCATGGACAGTGCAAATAACAGTTACAAGAAATTAAAATAGAAATAGAATAAAATTAGAATAAAAAGTATTAACATAAGTAGGATTATAAATAAATCAAGTAAAGATAAAAATTGGAAATAAGATAAAATAAAAATATAAAAAATATATTTTTTTTGTAATAATTGAATCATTTCCACTTTTATGTCATATTATACACTGTCATGATTGTGAATTTTGTCAAAAAATGACTTTTTGTAATAATTGAATCATTTCCACTTTTATGTCATAGTATACACTGTCATGATTGTGAATTTTGTCAATAATTACTTTTTCTAATAATTGAATAATTTCCACTTTTATGTCATAGTATACACTGTCGTAATTTTGAATTTTTGATAATAATTACTTTATGTTAAAATTGAATAAATTTCACTTTTATGTAATTTATGTAACATAATTTATGTATTTTATGTAATTTTTCACTTTTATGTAATAGTATACACTGTCGTAATTTAGAATTTTTGTCCACTTTGACTTTATGTAATAATTTAATCATATCCACTTTTATGTAATAGTATACACTGTCGTAATTTAGAATTTTTGTCAATAATGACTTTATGTAATAAATTCATAATTTCCACTTTTATGTAATAGTATACACTGTCGTAATTTAGAATTTTTTTCAATAATGACTTTATGTAATAATTGAACCATTTCCACTTATATGTAATAGTATACACTGTCGTAATTTAGATTTTTTTTCAATAATGACTTTATGTAATAATTGAGTCATTTTCACTTTTATGTAAAAGTATACACTGTCGTAATTTTACATTTTTGTCCACTTTGACTTTATGTAATAATGGAATAATTTCAACTTTTATGTTATAGTATACACTGTCGCAATTTTGTATTTTTGTCTATAATGACTTTATGTAATAATTGAGTCATTTTCACTTTTATGTAATAGTATACACTGTTGTTATTTAGATTTTTTGTCAATAATGACTTTATGTAATAAAGTAATAATTTCCACTTTAATTTAATAGTATATACTGTCATAAGTTTGAATTTTTGTCAATAATGACTATGTAATAATTGAATAATTTTCATTTTTATGTCATAGTATACACTGTCGTAATTGTGAATTTAGTTTTAAACTAGTCTCAATCTAGTTTTAAACTGGGACAGCGTGTCTGAACCTCGAACAATATCCGGAAGACTAATGAATAATTTCCACTTTTATGTCATAGTATACACTGTCGTAATTTTGAATTTTTGTCCACTTTGACTTTATGTAATAATTGAATCTTATCCACTTTTATGTAATAGTATACACTGTCGTAATTTTGAATTTTTGTCAATAATGACTTTTTGTAATAATTTAATCATTTCCACTTCTATGTCATAGTATACACTGTCATAATTTTGAATTTTTGTCAATAAAGACTTTTAGTAATAATTGAACCATTTCCACTTTTATGCAATAGTATACACTGTTGTAATTTTGAATTTTTGTCAATAATGACTTTTTGTAATAATTGAATAATTTCCACTTTTGTGTCATAGTATACACTGTCGTAATTTTGAATTTTTGTCAATAAACACTTTTTGTAATAATTGAGTAATTTATTGTCATAGTATACACTGTCGTAATTGTGAATTTTTGTCAATAATGACTTTTTGTAATAATTGAATCATTTCCACTTTTATGTCATAGTATACACTGTCGTAATTGTGAATTTTTGTCAATAAAGACTTTTTGTAATAATTGAATAATTTCCACTTTTATGTCATAGTATACACTGTCATGATTGTGAATTTTGTCAATAATTACTTTTTGTAATAATTGAATAATTTCCACTTTTATGTCATAGTATACACTGTCGTAATTTTGAACTTTCGATAATAATTACTTTATGTTAAAATTGAATAAATTTCACTTTTATGTAATTTATGTAACATAATTTATGTATTTTATGTAATTTTTCACTTTTATGTAATAGTATACACTGTCGTAATTTAGAATTTTTGTCCACTTTGACTTTATGTAATAATTGAATCATATCCACTTTTATGTAATAGTATACACTGTCGTAATTTTGAATTTTTGTCAATAATGACTTTATGTAATAAATTCATAATTTCCACTTTAATGTAATAGTATACACTGTCGTAGTTTAGAATTTTTGTCAGTAATGACTTTATGTAATAATTGAATAATTTTCACTTTTATGTAATAGTATACACTGTCGTAACTTAGAATGTTTGTCCATTTTGACTTAATGTAATAATTTGATCATTTCCACTTTTATGTAATAGTATATGTAGTAAAGTTTGTTCGTGTAGGAAGAAGGAGGCGGGAACCGGCAAACGATCAACAACAAACTTTAATAAAATAAATGAAGCGGACGACTGCTGCGCACATACATAAACAAAACGTAAACAAAATACAAATCATAATCCAGGCCTGGTCCTCTCTCGTCCTTCACTGTTGTCGCTCCTCCTTTATACTCCTGTCACTCCTCCGTGAGACACGAGGCCGACGGCACGCAGCTGGCGATCATCATCACTAATGACTGCGGCCTCGTCCCACTCTCACGGTCCCTCAGCCTCGCTGCCCGCCACATTATACACTGTTGTAATTTAGAATTTTTGTCAATAATGACTTTATGTAATAATTGAATAATTTCCACTTTAATGTAATAGTATACACTGTCGTAATTTGGAATTTTTGTCAAAAATGACTTTATGTAATAAATTAATAATTTCCACTTTTATGTAATAGTATACACTGACGTAATTTTGATTTTTTTTGTCAATATTAATTTTGTAATAATTGAATAATTTCCACTTTTATGTAATAGTATACGCTGTCGTAATTTTACATTTTTGTCAATAATGACTTTATTTAATAATTTAATAATTTCCACTTTTATGTAATAGTATACACTGTCGTAATTTAGAATTTTTTTCAATAATGACTTTATGTAATAATTGAACCATTTCCACTTTTATGTAATAGTATACACTGTCGTAATTTAGATTTTTTTCAATAATGACTTTATGTAATAATTGAGTCATTTTCACTTTTATGTAATAGTATACACTGTCGTAATTTTACATTTTTGTCCACTTTGACTTTATGTAATAATGGAATAATTTCAACTTTTATGTTATAGTATACACTGTCGTAATTTTGTATTTTTGTCTATAATGCATCCATCCATCCATCTTCTTCCGCTTATCCGGGGCCGGGTCGCGGGGGCAGCAGTCTAAGCAGAGATGCCCAGACTTCCTTCTCCCTAGACACTTCCTCCAGCTCTTCCGGGGGGACACAGAGGCGTTCCAAGGCCAGCCGGGAGACATAGTCCCTCCAGCGTGTCCTTGGTCTTCCCCGGGGCCTCCTCCCGGTTGGACATGCCCGAGCCACCTCAGCTGTCCCCTCTCGATGTGGAGGAGCAGCGGCTCTACTCCGAGTTCCTCCCGAGTGACTGAGCTTCTCACCCTATCTCTAAGGGAGCGCCCAGCCACCCTGCGGAGAAAGCTCAAAAGCCAAAGCTCATGATCATAGGTGAGAGTAGGAACGTAGATTGACCGGTAATAATTTACACTTGTATGTCATAGTATACACTGTCGTAATTGTGAATTTTTGTCAATCATGAATTTTTGTAATAATTGAATCATTTCCACTTTTATGTCATACTTTTATGTCATAGTATACGCTGTCGTAATTGTGAATTTTTGTCAATAATGACTTTTTGTAATAGTTGAATAATTTCCACTTTTATGTCATAGTATACACTGTCGTAATTGTGAATTTTTGTCAATAATGACTTTTTGTAATAATTGAATAATTTACACTATTATGTTATAGTATACACTGTCGTGATTGTGAAATTTTGTCAATAATGACTTTTTGTAATAATTGAATAATTTACACTTGTATGTCATAGTATACACTGTCGTAATTGTGAATTTTTGTCAATAATGAATTTTTGTAATAATTGAATCATTTCCACTTTTATGTCATACTTTTGTCATAGTATACGCTGTCGTAATTGTGAATTTTTGTCAATTATGACTTTTTGTCATAATTGAATAATTTCAACTTTTATGTCATAGTATACACTGTCGTAATTGTGAATTTTTGTCAATCATGAATTTTTGTAATAATTGAATCATTTCCACTTTTATGTCATACTTTTATGTCATAGTATACGCTGTCGTAATTGTGAATTTTTGTCAATAATGACTTTTTGTAATAGTTGAATAATTTCCAGTTTTATGTCATAGTATACACTGTCGTAATTGTGAATTTTTGTCAATAATGACTTTTTGTAATAATTGAATAATTTACACTATTATGTTATAGTATACACTGTCATAATTGTGAAATTTTGTCAATAATGACTTTTTGTAATAATTGAATAATTTACACTTGTATGTCATAGTATACACTGTCGTAATTGTGAATTTTTGTCAATAATGAATTTTTGTAATAATTGAATCATTTCCACTTTTATGTCATACTTTTGTCATAGTATACGCTGTCGTAATTGTGAATTTTTGTCAATCATGAATTTTTGTAATAATTGAATCATTTCCACTTTTATGTCATACTTTTATGTCATAGTATACGCTGTCGTAATTGTGAATTTTTGTCAATAATGACTTTTTGTAATAGTTGAATAATTTCCAGTTTTATGTCATAGTATACACTGTCGTAATTGTGAATTTTTGTCAATAATGACTTTTTGTAATAATTGAATAATTTACACTATTATGTTATAGTATACACTGTCATAATTGTGAAATTTTGTCAATAATGACTTTTTGTAATAATTGAATAATTTACACTTGTATGTCATAGTATACACTGTCGTAATTGTGAATTTTTGTCAATAATGAATTTTTGTAATAATTGAATCATTTCCACTTTTATGTCATACTTTTGTCATAGTATACGCTGTCGTAATTGTGAATTTTTGTCAATTATGACTTTTTGTCATAATTGAATAATTTCCACTTTTATGTCATAGTATACACTGTCGTAATTGTGAATTTTTGTCAATAATGACTTTTTGTAATAATTGAATAATTTACACTTGTATGTCATAGTATACACTGTCGTAATTGTGAATTTTTGTCAATCATGAATTTTTGTAATAATTGAATCATTTCCCTCTCCTTGAACTGTCACCTTATCGTGGTGGAGAGGTTTGAGTACCCGAATGATCCTGGGAGCTATGTTGTCTGGGGCTATATGCCCCTGGTAGGGTCTCCCAAGGCAAACAGGTCCTTGGTGACGGGCCAGACTAAGAACAGTTCACAAACCCTTATGACCACAATTACACCAAGGACAGTGACGTCGCCCGGCATGGCGCAGCCGGGGCCCCACCCTGGAGCCAGGCCCGGGGTTGGGGCTCGTATGCGAGCGCCTGGTGGCCGGGCCTCCCCCCATGGGGTCCGGCCGGGCTCAGCCCGAATGAGTCACGTGGGGCCGCCCTCCTGTGGGCTCACCACCTGCAGGAGGGAGCGTAAGGGGCCGGTGCTTTGTGAATCGGGCAGCAGTCGAGGGCGAGGCCCCCGACGACCCGATCTCTGGACACGGAATCTGGCTTTAGGGACGTGGAATGTCACCTCGTTGGCGGGGAAGGAGCCTGAGCTTGTGCGGGAGGTCGAGAGGTACCGACTAGAGATAGTCGGGCTCACCTCCACGCACAGCTTGGGCTCTGGAACCACACTTCTCGAGAGAGGCTGGACTCTCTACCACTCTGGAGTTGCCCATGGTGAGAGGCGGAGGGCTGGAGTGGGTTTGCTTATAGCCCCCCAGCTCAGCCGCCATGTGTTGGAGTTCACCCCGGTGAACGAGAGGGTCGCTTCCCTGCGCCTTCAAGTCGGGGATAGGTCTCTCACTGTCGTTTGTGCCTACGGCCCAAATGGCAGTGCGGAGTACCCGGCCCTCTTGGAGTCTCTGGGAGGGGTGCTGGAAAGTGCTCCGACTGGAGACTCCGTCGTTCTACTGGGGGACTTCAACGCCCACGTGGGCAGTGACAGTGACACCTGGAGGGGCGTGATTGGGAGGAACGGCCCCCCTGATCTGAACCCGAGCGGTGTTCTGTTATTGGATTTCTGTGCTAGCCACGGTTTGTCCATAACGAACACCATGTTCAAGCATAAGGGTGTCCATCAGTGCACGTGGCACCAGGACACCCTAGGCCGGAGGTCGATGATCGACTTTGTGGTCGTGTCATCAGACCTTCGGCCATATGTCTTGGACACTCGGGTGAAGAGAGGGGCGGAGCTGTCAACTGATCACCACCTGGTGGTGAGTTGGATCCGATGGCGGCGGAGGAGGCTGGACAGACCCGGCAGACCCAAACGTACTGTGAGGGTCTGTTGGGAACGTTTGGCCGAGCCCCCTGTCAGAGAGATCTTCAACTCCCACCTCCGGCAGAACTTCGACCGGATCCCGAGGGAGTCTGGAGATATTGAGTCCGAGTGGACCATGTTCTCCACCTCCATTGTCGCTGCGGCCGCTCAGAGCTGTGGCCGTAAGGTCTCCGGTGCCTGTCGAGGCGGCAATCCCCGAACCCGGTGGTGGACACCGGAAGTAAGGGATGCCGTCAAGCTGAAGAAGGAGTCCTATCGGGCCTGGATGGCTTGTGGGACTCCGGAGGCAGCTGACCGGTACCGGCAGGCCAAGCGGACTGCAGCCCGGGTAGTTGTGGAGGCAAAAAATCGGGCCTGGGAGGAGTTTGGTGAGGCCATGGAGAAAGACTATCGGTCGGCCTCGAAGAGATTCTGGCAAACCGTTCGACGCCTCAGGAGGGGGAAGCAGTGCCCTACCAACACTGTTTACAGTGGAGATGGGCACCTGTTGACCTCAACTGGGGATATCGTCGGGCGGTGGAAGGAATACTTCGAGGATCTCCTCAATCCCACCGACATGTCTTCCGTTGAGGAAGCAGTGGCTGGGGACTCAGAGGTGGACTCGTCCATCACCCGGGCTGAAGTCATCGAGGTGGTTAAAAAGCTCCTCGGTGGCAAGGCACCGGGGTTGGATGAGATCCGCCCTGAGTACCTCAAGTCTCTGGATGTTGTGGGGCTGTCTTGGCTGACACGCCTCTGCAGCATCGCATGGCGGTCGGGGACAGTACCTCTGGACTGGCAGACCGGGGTGGTGGTCCCTCTTTTCAAGAAGGGGGACCGGAGAGTGTGTTCCAACTATAGGGGGATCACACTTCTCAGCCTCCCCGGGAAAGTCTATGCCAGGGTACTGGAGAGGAGAATTCGGCCGATAGTGGAACCTCTGGTTCAGGAGGAACAGTGTGGTTTTCGTCCCGGTCGTGGAACACTGGACCAGCTCTATACCCTTTCCGGGGTGCTGGGGGGTTCATGGGAGTTTGCCCAACCAGTCCACATGTGTTTTGTGGATTTGGAGAAGGCATTCGACTGTGTTCCTCGTGGCATCCTGTGGAGGGTGCTCTGGGAGTATGGGGTCGGCGGCCCCCTGCTTAGGGCTGTTCAGTCCCTGTACAACCAGAGCAGGAGCTTGGTCCGCATTGCCGGCAGTAAGTCAGACTTGTTCCCGGTGCATGTTGGACTCCGGCAGGGCTGCCCTTTGTCACCGGTTCTGTTCATAATTTTTATGGACAGAATTTCTAGGCGCAGCCTTGGGCCGGAGAGTGTCCGGTTTGGGAACCACACGATTTCGTCACTGCTTTTTGCAGATGATGTTGTCGTGTTGGCTTCCTCTAACCAGGACCTTCAGCATGCACTGGGACGGTTTGCGGCCGAGTGTGAAGCGGCTGGGATGAGAATCAGCACCTCCAAATCCGAGGCCATGGTTCTCAGTCGGAAAAGGGTGGCTTGCCAGCTTCAGGTGGGTGGAGAGTTCCTGCCTCAGGTGGAGGAGTTTAAGTATCTTGGGGTCTTGTTCACGAGTGAGGGGAGGATGGAACGGGAGATTGACAGACGGATCGGTGCAGCTTCTGCAGTAATGCGGTCGATGTACCGGTCTGTCGTGGTGAAGAAGGAGCTGAGCTGCAAGGCAAAGCTCTCGATTTACCGGTCAATCTACGTTCCTACCCTCACCTATGGTCATGAGCTGTGGGTCATGACCGAAAGGACAAGATCCCGGATACAGGCGGCCGAAATGAGCTTTCTCCGCAGGGTGGCTGGGCGCTCCCTTAGAGATAGGGTGAGGAGCTCAGTCACTCGGGAGGAACTCGGAGTAGAGCCGCTGCTCCTCCACATCGAGAGGGACCAGCTGAGGTGGCTCGGGCATCTATTTCGGATGCCTCCTGGACGCCTTCCCAGGGAGGTGTTCCAGGCACGTCCCACCGGGAGGAGGCCCCGGGGAAGACCTAGGACACGCTGGAGGGACTATGTCTCCCGGCTGGCCTGGGAACGCCTCGGGGTTCCCCCGGAAGAGCTAGAGGAAGTGGCTAGGGAGAGGGAAGTCTGGGCGTCTCTGCTTAGACTGTTGCCCCCGCGACCCGGCCCCGGATAAGCGGAAGATGATGGATGGATGGATGGATGGATGAATCATTTCCACTTTTATGTCATACTTTTATGTCATAGTATACGCTGTCGTAATTGTGAATTTTTGTCAATAATTACTTTTTGTAATAGTTGAATAATTTCCAGTTTTATGTCATAGTATACACTGTCGTAATTGTGAATTTTTGTCAATAATGACTTTTTGTAATAATTGAATAATTTACACTATTATGTTATAGTATACACTGTCATAATTGTGAAATTTTGTCAATAATGACTTTTTGTAATAATTGAATAATTTACACTTGTATGTCATAGTATACACTGTCGTAATTGTGAATTTTTGTCAATAATGAATTTTTGTAATAATTGAATCATTTCCACTTTTATGTCATACTTTTGTCATAGTATACGCTGTCGTAATTGTGAATTTTTGTCAATTATGACTTTTTGTCATAATTGAATAATTTCCACTTTTATGTCATAGTATACACTGTCGTAATTGTGAATTTTTGTCAATAATGACTTTTGGTAATATTTGAATAATTTACACTTTTATGTCATAGTATACACTGTCGTAATTGTGAATTTTTGTCAATAATGAATTTTTGTAATAATTGAATAATTTACACTTCTATGTCATAGTATACACTGTCGTAATTGTGAATTTTTGTCAATAATGACTTTTTGTAATAAATGAATCATTTCCACTTTAATGTCATAGTATACACTGTCGTAATTGTGAATTTTTGTCAATAATGACTTTTAGTAATGATTGAAAAATTTAGACTTTTATGTCATAGTATACACTGTCGTAATTGTGAATTTTTGTCAAAAATGACTTTTTGTAATAATTTTATAATTAACACTTTTATGTCATACTTTTATGTCATAGTATACGCTGTCGTAATTGTGAATTTTTGTCAATAATGACTTTTTGTAATAATTGAATAATTTCCACTTTTATGTCATAGTATACACTGTCGTAATTGTGAATTTTTGTCAATTGTGACTTATTGTAATAATTGAATCATTTCCACTTTTATGTCATAGTATACACTGTCGTAATTGTGAATTTTTGTCAATAAAGACTTTGTAATAATTGAATAATTTCAACTTTTATGTCATAGTATATACTGTCGTAATTGTGAATTTTTGTCAATAATGACTTTTTGTAATAATTGAATAATTTACACTTTTATGTCATAATATACACTGTTATGATTGTGAATTTTGTCAATAATGACTTTTTGTAATAATTGAATCATTTACACTTTTATGTCATAGTATACACTGTCGTAATTGTGAATTTTTGACAATAAAGACTTTTTTTAATAATTGAATAGTTTTCACTTTTATGTCATAGTATACACTTTCGTAGTTGTGAATTTTTGTCAATAATTACTTTTTGTAATAATTGAATCATTTCCACTTTTATGTCATAGTATACACTGTCGTAATTGTGAATTTTTGTCAATAATGACTTTCTGTAATAATTGAATTATTTACACTTTTATGTCATAGTATACACTGTTGTAATTGTGAATTTTTGTCAATAATTACTTTTTGTAATAATTGAATAATTTCCACTTTTATGTCATAGTATACACTGTCGTAATTTTGAATTTTTGTCAATAATGACTTTATGTAATAATTGAATAATTTCCACTTTAATGTAATAGTATACACTGTCGTAATTTGGAATTTTTGTCAAAAATGACTTTTTGTAATAATTTTATAATTAACACTTTTATGTCATACTTTTATGTCATAGTATACGCTGTCGTAATTGTGAATTTTTGTCAATAATGACTTTTTGTAATAATTGAATAATTTCCACTTTTATGTCATAGTATACACTGTCGTAATTGTGAATTTTTGTCAATTGTGACTTATTGTAATAATTGAATCATTTCCACTTTTATGTCATAGTATACACTGTCGTAATTGTGAATTTTTGTCAATAAAGACTTTGTAATAATTGAATAATTTCAACTTTTATGTCATAGTATACACTGTCGTAATTGTGAATTTTTGTCAATAATGACTTTTTGTAATAAATGAATCATTTCCACTTTAATGTCATAGTATACACTGTCGTAATTGTGAATTTTTGTCAATAATGACTTTTAGTAATGATTGAAAAATTTAGACTTTTATGTCATAGTATATACACTGTCGTAATTGTGAATTTTTGTCAATTGTGACTTATTGTAATAATTGAATCATTTCCACTTTTATGTCATAGTATACACTGTCGTAATTGTGAATTTTTGTCAATAAAGACTTTGTAATAATTGAATAATTTCAACTTTTATGTCATAGTATATACTGTCGTAATTGTGAATTTTTGTCAATAATGACTTTTTGTAATAATTGAATAATTTACACTTTTATGTCATAGTATACACTGTTATGATTGTGAATTTTGTCAATAATGACTTTTTGTAATAATTGAATCATTTACACTTTTATGTCATAGTATACACTGTCGTAATTGTGAATTTTTGACAATAAAGACTTTTTGCAATAATTGAATAGTTTTCACTTTTATGTCATAGTATACACTTTCGTAGTTGTGAATTTTTGTCAATAATTACTTTTTGTAATAATTGAATCATTTCCACTTTTATGTCATAGTATACACTGTCGTAATTGTGAATTTTTGTCAATAATGACTTTCTGTAATAATTGAATAATTTCCACTTTAATGTAATAGTATACACTGTCGTAATTTGGAATTTTTGTCAAAAATGACTTTTTGTAATAATTTTATAATTAACACTTTTATGTCATACTTTTATGTCATAGTATACGCTGTCGTAATTGTGAATTTTTGTCAATAATGACTTTTTGTAATAATTGAATAATTTCCACTTTTATGTCATAGTATACACTGTCGTAATTGTGAATTTTTGTCAATTGTGACTTATTGTAATAATTGAATCATTTCCACTTTTATGTCATAGTATACACTGTCGTAATTGTGAATTTTTGACAATAAAGACTTTTTTTAATAATTGAATAGTTTTCACTTTTATGTCATAGTATACACTTTCGTAGTTGTGAATTTTTGTCAATAATTACTTTTTGTAATAATTGAATCATTTCCACTTTTATGTCATAGTATACACTGTCGTAATTGTGAATTTTTGTCAATAATGACTTTCTGTAATAATTGAATTATTTACACTTTTATGTCATAGTATACACTGTTGTAATTGTGAATTTTTGTCAATAATTACTTTTTGTAATAATTGAATAATTTCCACTTTTATGTCATAGTATACACTGTCGTAATTTTGAATTTTTGTCAATAATGACTTTATGTAATAATTGAATAATTTCCACTTTAATGTAATAGTATACACTGTCGTAATTTGGAATTTTTGTCAAAAATGACTTTTTGTAATAATTTTATAATTAACACTTTTATGTCATACTTTTATGTCATAGTATACACTGTCGTAATTTTGAATTTTTTTCAATAATGACTTTATGTAATAATTGAACCATTTCCACTTTTATGTAATAGTATACACTGTCGTAATTTAGATTTTTTTCAATAATGACTTTATGTAATAATTGAGTCATTTTCACTTTTATGTAATAGTATACACTGTCGTAATTTTACATTTTTGTCCACTTTGACTTTATGTAATAATGGAATAATTTCAACTTTTATGTTATAGTATACACTGTCGTAATTTTGTATTTTTGTCTATAATGCATCCATCCATCCATCTTCTTCCGCTTATCCGGGGCCGGGTCGCGGGGGCAGCAGTCTAAGCAGAGATGCCCAGACTTCCTTCTCCCTAGACACTTCCTCCAGCTCTTCCGGGGGGACACAGAGGCGTTCCAAGGCCAGCCGGGAGACATAGTCCCTCCAGCGTGTCCTTGGTCTTCCCCGGGGCCTCCTCCCGGTTGGACATGCCCGAGCCACCTCAGCTGTCCCCTCTCGATGTGGAGGAGCAGCGGCTCTACTCCGAGTTCCTCCCGAGTGACTGAGCTTCTCACCCTATCTCTAAGGGAGCGCCCAGCCACCCTGCGGAGAAAGCTCAAAAGCCAAAGCTCATGATCATAGGTGAGAGTAGGAACGTAGATTGACCGGTAATAATTTACACTTGTATGTCATAGTATACACTGTCGTAATTGTGAATTTTTGTCAATCATGAATTTTTGTAATAATTGAATCATTTCCACTTTTATGTCATACTTTTATGTCATAGTATACGCTGTCGTAATTGTGAATTTTTGTCAATAATGACTTTTTGTAATAGTTGAATAATTTCCACTTTTATGTCATAGTATACACTGTCGTAATTGTGAATTTTTGTCAATAATGACTTTTTGTAATAATTGAATAATTTACACTATTATGTTATAGTATACACTGTCGTGATTGTGAAATTTTGTCAATAATGACTTTTTGTAATAATTGAATAATTTACACTTGTATGTCATAGTATACACTGTCGTAATTGTGAATTTTTGTCAATAATGAATTTTTGTAATAATTGAATCATTTCCACTTTTATGTCATACTTTTGTCATAGTATACGCTGTCGTAATTGTGAATTTTTGTCAATTATGACTTTTTGTCATAATTGAATAATTTCAACTTTTATGTCATAGTATACACTGTCGTAATTGTGAATTTTTGTCAATCATGAATTTTTGTAATAATTGAATCATTTCCACTTTTATGTCATACTTTTATGTCATAGTATACGCTGTCGTAATTGTGAATTTTTGTCAATAATGACTTTTTGTAATAGTTGAATAATTTCCAGTTTTATGTCATAGTATACACTGTCGTAATTGTGAATTTTTGTCAATAATGACTTTTTGTAATAATTGAATAATTTACACTATTATGTTATAGTATACACTGTCATAATTGTGAAATTTTGTCAATAATGACTTTTTGTAATAATTGAATAATTTACACTTGTATGTCATAGTATACACTGTCGTAATTGTGAATTTTTGTCAATAATGAATTTTTGTAATAATTGAATCATTTCCACTTTTATGTCATACTTTTGTCATAGTATACGCTGTCGTAATTGTGAATTTTTGTCAATTATGACTTTTTGTCATAATTGAATAATTTCCACTTTTATGTCATAGTATACACTGTCGTAATTGTGAATTTTTGTCAATAATGACTTTTTGTAATAATTGAATAATTTACACTTGTATGTCATAGTATACACTGTCGTAATTGTGAATTTTTGTCAATCATGAATTTTTGTAATAATTGAATCATTTCCCTCTCCTTGAACTGTCACCTTATCGTGGTGGAGAGGTTTGAGTACCCGAATGATCCTGGGAGCTATGTTGTCTGGGGCTATATGCCCCTGGTAGGGTCTCCCAAGGCAAACAGGTCCTTGGTGACGGGCCAGACTAAGAACAGTTCACAAACCCTTATGACCACAATTACACCAAGGACAGTGACGTCGCCCGGCATGGCGCAGCCGGGGCCCCACCCTGGAGCCAGGCCCGGGGTTGGGGCTCGTATGCGAGCGCCTGGTGGCCGGGCCTCCCCCCATGGGGTCCGGCCGGGCTCAGCCCGAATGAGTCACGTGGGGCCGCCCTCCTGTGGGCTCACCACCTGCAGGAGGGAGCGTAAGGGGCCGGTGCTTTGTGAATCGGGCAGCAGTCGAGGGCGAGGCCCCCGACGACCCGATCTCTGGACACGGAATCTGGCTTTAGGGACGTGGAATGTCACCTCGTTGGCGGGGAAGGAGCCTGAGCTTGTGCGGGAGGTCGAGAGGTACCGACTAGAGATAGTCGGGCTCACCTCCACGCACAGCTTGGGCTCTGGAACCACACTTCTCGAGAGAGGCTGGACTCTCTACCACTCTGGAGTTGCCCATGGTGAGAGGCGGAGGGCTGGAGTGGGTTTGCTTATAGCCCCCCAGCTCAGCCGCCATGTGTTGGAGTTCACCCCGGTGAACGAGAGGGTCGCTTCCCTGCGCCTTCAAGTCGGGGATAGGTCTCTCACTGTCGTTTGTGCCTACGGCCCAAATGGCAGTGCGGAGTACCCGGCCCTCTTGGAGTCTCTGGGAGGGGTGCTGGAAAGTGCTCCGACTGGAGACTCCGTCGTTCTACTGGGGGACTTCAACGCCCACGTGGGCAGTGACAGTGACACCTGGAGGGGCGTGATTGGGAGGAACGGCCCCCCTGATCTGAACCCGAGCGGTGTTCTGTTATTGGATTTCTGTGCTAGCCACGGTTTGTCCATAACGAACACCATGTTCAAGCATAAGGGTGTCCATCAGTGCACGTGGCACCAGGACACCCTAGGCCGGAGGTCGATGATCGACTTTGTGGTCGTGTCATCAGACCTTCGGCCATATGTCTTGGACACTCGGGTGAAGAGAGGGGCGGAGCTGTCAACTGATCACCACCTGGTGGTGAGTTGGATCCGATGGCGGCGGAGGAGGCTGGACAGACCCGGCAGACCCAAACGTACTGTGAGGGTCTGTTGGGAACGTTTGGCCGAGCCCCCTGTCAGAGAGATCTTCAACTCCCACCTCCGGCAGAACTTCGACCGGATCCCGAGGGAGTCTGGAGATATTGAGTCCGAGTGGACCATGTTCTCCACCTCCATTGTCGCTGCGGCCGCTCAGAGCTGTGGCCGTAAGGTCTCCGGTGCCTGTCGAGGCGGCAATCCCCGAACCCGGTGGTGGACACCGGAAGTAAGGGATGCCGTCAAGCTGAAGAAGGAGTCCTATCGGGCCTGGATGGCTTGTGGGACTCCGGAGGCAGCTGACCGGTACCGGCAGGCCAAGCGGACTGCAGCCCGGGTAGTTGTGGAGGCAAAAAATCGGGCCTGGGAGGAGTTTGGTGAGGCCATGGAGAAAGACTATCGGTCGGCCTCGAAGAGATTCTGGCAAACCGTTCGACGCCTCAGGAGGGGGAAGCAGTGCCCTACCAACACTGTTTACAGTGGAGATGGGCACCTGTTGACCTCAACTGGGGATATCGTCGGGCGGTGGAAGGAATACTTCGAGGATCTCCTCAATCCCACCGACATGTCTTCCGTTGAGGAAGCAGTGGCTGGGGACTCAGAGGTGGACTCGTCCATCACCCGGGCTGAAGTCATCGAGGTGGTTAAAAAGCTCCTCGGTGGCAAGGCACCGGGGTTGGATGAGATCCGCCCTGAGTACCTCAAGTCTCTGGATGTTGTGGGGCTGTCTTGGCTGACACGCCTCTGCAGCATCGCATGGCGGTCGGGGACAGTACCTCTGGACTGGCAGACCGGGGTGGTGGTCCCTCTTTTCAAGAAGGGGGACCGGAGAGTGTGTTCCAACTATAGGGGGATCACACTTCTCAGCCTCCCCGGGAAAGTCTATGCCAGGGTACTGGAGAGGAGAATTCGGCCGATAGTGGAACCTCTGGTTCAGGAGGAACAGTGTGGTTTTCGTCCCGGTCGTGGAACACTGGACCAGCTCTATACCCTTTCCGGGGTGCTGGGGGGTTCATGGGAGTTTGCCCAACCAGTCCACATGTGTTTTGTGGATTTGGAGAAGGCATTCGACTGTGTTCCTCGTGGCATCCTGTGGAGGGTGCTCTGGGAGTATGGGGTCGGCGGCCCCCTGCTTAGGGCTGTTCAGTCCCTGTACAACCAGAGCAGGAGCTTGGTCCGCATTGCCGGCAGTAAGTCAGACTTGTTCCCGGTGCATGTTGGACTCCGGCAGGGCTGCCCTTTGTCACCGGTTCTGTTCATAATTTTTATGGACAGAATTTCTAGGCGCAGCCTTGGGCCGGAGAGTGTCCGGTTTGGGAACCACACGATTTCGTCACTGCTTTTTGCAGATGATGTTGTCGTGTTGGCTTCCTCTAACCAGGACCTTCAGCATGCACTGGGACGGTTTGCGGCCGAGTGTGAAGCGGCTGGGATGAGAATCAGCACCTCCAAATCCGAGGCCATGGTTCTCAGTCGGAAAAGGGTGGCTTGCCAGCTTCAGGTGGGTGGAGAGTTCCTGCCTCAGGTGGAGGAGTTTAAGTATCTTGGGGTCTTGTTCACGAGTGAGGGGAGGATGGAACGGGAGATTGACAGACGGATCGGTGCAGCTTCTGCAGTAATGCGGTCGATGTACCGGTCTGTCGTGGTGAAGAAGGAGCTGAGCTGCAAGGCAAAGCTCTCGATTTACCGGTCAATCTACGTTCCTACCCTCACCTATGGTCATGAGCTGTGGGTCATGACCGAAAGGACAAGATCCCGGATACAGGCGGCCGAAATGAGCTTTCTCCGCAGGGTGGCTGGGCGCTCCCTTAGAGATAGGGTGAGGAGCTCAGTCACTCGGGAGGAACTCGGAGTAGAGCCGCTGCTCCTCCACATCGAGAGGGACCAGCTGAGGTGGCTCGGGCATCTATTTCGGATGCCTCCTGGACGCCTTCCCAGGGAGGTGTTCCAGGCACGTCCCACCGGGAGGAGGCCCCGGGGAAGACCTAGGACACGCTGGAGGGACTATGTCTCCCGGCTGGCCTGGGAACGCCTCGGGGTTCCCCCGGAAGAGCTAGAGGAAGTGGCTAGGGAGAGGGAAGTCTGGGCGTCTCTGCTTAGACTGTTGCCCCCGCGACCCGGCCCCGGATAAGCGGAAGATGATGGATGGATGGATGGATGAATCATTTCCACTTTTATGTCATACTTTTATGTCATAGTATACGCTGTCGTAATTGTGAATTTTTGTCAATAATTACTTTTTGTAATAGTTGAATAATTTCCAGTTTTATGTCATAGTATACACTGTCGTAATTGTGAATTTTTGTCAATAATGACTTTTTGTAATAATTGAATAATTTACACTATTATGTTATAGTATACACTGTCATAATTGTGAAATTTTGTCAATAATGACTTTTTGTAATAATTGAATAATTTACACTTGTATGTCATAGTATACACTGTCGTAATTGTGAATTTTTGTCAATAATGAATTTTTGTAATAATTGAATCATTTCCACTTTTATGTCATACTTTTGTCATAGTATACGCTGTCGTAATTGTGAATTTTTGTCAATTATGACTTTTTGTCATAATTGAATAATTTCCACTTTTATGTCATAGTATACACTGTCGTAATTGTGAATTTTTGTCAATAATGACTTTTGGTAATATTTGAATAATTTACACTTTTATGTCATAGTATACACTGTCGTAATTGTGAATTTTTGTCAATAATGAATTTTTGTAATAATTGAATAATTTACACTTCTATGTCATAGTATACACTGTCGTAATTGTGAATTTTTGTCAATAATGACTTTTTGTAATAAATGAATCATTTCCACTTTAATGTCATAGTATACACTGTCGTAATTGTGAATTTTTGTCAATAATGACTTTTAGTAATGATTGAAAAATTTAGACTTTTATGTCATAGTATACACTGTCGTAATTGTGAATTTTTGTCAAAAATGACTTTTTGTAATAATTTTATAATTAACACTTTTATGTCATACTTTTATGTCATAGTATACGCTGTCGTAATTGTGAATTTTTGTCAATAATGACTTTTTGTAATAATTGAATAATTTCCACTTTTATGTCATAGTATACACTGTCGTAATTGTGAATTTTTGTCAATTGTGACTTATTGTAATAATTGAATCATTTCCACTTTTATGTCATAGTATACACTGTCGTAATTGTGAATTTTTGTCAATAAAGACTTTGTAATAATTGAATAATTTCAACTTTTATGTCATAGTATATACTGTCGTAATTGTGAATTTTTGTCAATAATGACTTTTTGTAATAATTGAATAATTTACACTTTTATGTCATAATATACACTGTTATGATTGTGAATTTTGTCAATAATGACTTTTTGTAATAATTGAATCATTTACACTTTTATGTCATAGTATACACTGTCGTAATTGTGAATTTTTGACAATAAAGACTTTTTTTAATAATTGAATAGTTTTCACTTTTATGTCATAGTATACACTTTCGTAGTTGTGAATTTTTGTCAATAATTACTTTTTGTAATAATTGAATCATTTCCACTTTTATGTCATAGTATACACTGTCGTAATTGTGAATTTTTGTCAATAATGACTTTCTGTAATAATTGAATTATTTACACTTTTATGTCATAGTATACACTGTTGTAATTGTGAATTTTTGTCAATAATTACTTTTTGTAATAATTGAATAATTTCCACTTTTATGTCATAGTATACACTGTCGTAATTTTGAATTTTTGTCAATAATGACTTTATGTAATAATTGAATAATTTCCACTTTAATGTAATAGTATACACTGTCGTAATTTGGAATTTTTGTCAAAAATGACTTTTTGTAATAATTTTATAATTAACACTTTTATGTCATACTTTTATGTCATAGTATACGCTGTCGTAATTGTGAATTTTTGTCAATAATGACTTTTTGTAATAATTGAATAATTTCCACTTTTATGTCATAGTATACACTGTCGTAATTGTGAATTTTTGTCAATTGTGACTTATTGTAATAATTGAATCATTTCCACTTTTATGTCATAGTATACACTGTCGTAATTGTGAATTTTTGTCAATAAAGACTTTGTAATAATTGAATAATTTCAACTTTTATGTCATAGTATACACTGTCGTAATTGTGAATTTTTGTCAATAATGACTTTTTGTAATAAATGAATCATTTCCACTTTAATGTCATAGTATACACTGTCGTAATTGTGAATTTTTGTCAATAATGACTTTTAGTAATGATTGAAAAATTTAGACTTTTATGTCATAGTATATACACTGTCGTAATTGTGAATTTTTGTCAATTGTGACTTATTGTAATAATTGAATCATTTCCACTTTTATGTCATAGTATACACTGTCGTAATTGTGAATTTTTGTCAATAAAGACTTTGTAATAATTGAATAATTTCAACTTTTATGTCATAGTATATACTGTCGTAATTGTGAATTTTTGTCAATAATGACTTTTTGTAATAATTGAATAATTTACACTTTTATGTCATAGTATACACTGTTATGATTGTGAATTTTGTCAATAATGACTTTTTGTAATAATTGAATCATTTACACTTTTATGTCATAGTATACACTGTCGTAATTGTGAATTTTTGACAATAAAGACTTTTTGCAATAATTGAATAGTTTTCACTTTTATGTCATAGTATACACTTTCGTAGTTGTGAATTTTTGTCAATAATTACTTTTTGTAATAATTGAATCATTTCCACTTTT
Organism: Gobio gobio; assembly: GCF_949357685.1. Taxonomy (NCBI): domain Eukaryota; kingdom Metazoa; phylum Chordata; class Actinopteri; order Cypriniformes; family Gobionidae; genus Gobio; species Gobio gobio. The sequence continues at coordinate 1,378,301 of NC_137106.1, read as the reverse complement.
ATGTCATAGTATACACTGTCGTAATTGTGAATTTTTGTCAATAATGACTTTCTGTAATAATTGAATAATTTCCACTTTAATGTAATAGTATACACTGTCGTAATTTGGAATTTTTGTCAAAAATGACTTTTTGTAATAATTTTATAATTAACACTTTTATGTCATACTTTTATGTCATAGTATACGCTGTCGTAATTGTGAATTTTTGTCAATAATGACTTTTTGTAATAATTGAATAATTTCCACTTTTATGTCATAGTATACACTGTCGTAATTGTGAATTTTTGTCAATTGTGACTTATTGTAATAATTGAATCATTTCCACTTTTATGTCATAGTATACACTGTCGTAATTGTGAATTTTTGTCAATAAAGACTTTGTAATAATTGAATAATTTCAACTTTTATGTCATAGTATACACTGTCGTAATTGTGAATTTTTGTCAATAATGACTTTTTGTAATAAATGAATCATTTCCACTTTAATGTCATAGTATACACTGTCGTAATTGTGAATTTTTGTCAATAATGACTTTTAGTAATGATTGAAAAATTTAGACTTTTATGTCATAGTATATACACTGTCGTAATTGTGAATTTTTGTCAATTGTGACTTATTGTAATAATTGAATCATTTCCACTTTTATGTCATAGTATACACTGTCGTAATTGTGAATTTTTGTCAATAAAGACTTTGTAATAATTGAATAATTTCAACTTTTATGTCATAGTATATACTGTCGTAATTGTGAATTTTTGTCAATAATGACTTTTTGTAATAATTGAATAATTTACACTTTTATGTCATAGTATACACTGTTATGATTGTGAATTTTGTCAATAATGACTTTTTGTAATAATTGAATCATTTACACTTTTATGTCATAGTATACACTGTCGTAATTGTGAATTTTTGACAATAAAGACTTTTTGCAATAATTGAATAGTTTTCACTTTTATGTCATAGTATACACTTTCGTAGTTGTGAATTTTTGTCAATAATTACTTTTTGTAATAATTGAATCATTTCCACTTTTATGTCATAGTATACACTGTCGTAATTGTGAATTTTTGTCAATAATGACTTTCTGTAATAATTGAATTATTTACACTTTAATGTAATAGTATACACTGTCGTAATTTGGAATTTTTGTCAAAAATGACTTTATGTAATAAATTAATAATTTCCACTTTAATGTAATAGTATACACTGTCGTAATTTGGAATTTTTGTCAAAAATTACTTTATGTAATAAATTAATAATTTCCACTTTTATGTAATAGTATACACTGACGTAATTTTGATTTTTTTTTGTCAATTTAAATTTTGTAATAATTGAATAATTTCCACTTTTATGTAATAGTATACACTGTCGTAATTTTACATTTTTGTCCACTTTGATTTTATGTAATAATTGAATAATTTCAACTTTTATGTAATAGTATACACTGTTGTAATTTTGAATTTTTGTCAATAATGACTTTATGTAATAATTTAATAATTTCCACTTTTATGTAATAGTATACACTGTCGTAATTTAGAATTTTTTTCAATAATGACTTTATGTAATAATTGAACTATTTCCACTTTTATGTAATAGTATACACTGTCGTAATTTAGATTTTTTTTCAATAATGACTTTATGTAATAATTGAGTCATTTTCACTTTTATGTCATAGTATACACTGTCGTAATTGTGAATTTTTGTCAATAATGACTTTTTGTAATAATTGAATAATTTACACTTGTATGTCATAGTATACACTGTCGTAATTGTGAATTTTTGTCAATAATGAATTTTTGTAATAATTGAATCATTTCCACTTTTATGTCATACTTTTGTCATAGTATACGCTGTCGTAATTGTGAATTTTTGTCAATTATGACTTTTTGTAATAATTGAATAATTTACACTTTTATGTCATAGTATACACTGTCGTAATTGTGAATTTTTGTCAATAATGAATTTTTGTAATAATTGAATAATTTACACTTCTATGTCATAGTATACACTGTCGTAATTGTGAATTTTTGTCAATAATGACTTTTTGTAATAAATGAATCATTTCCACTTTAATGTCATAGTATACACTGTCGTAATTGTGAATTTTTGTCAATAATGACTTTTAGTAATGATTGAAAAATTTAGACTTTTATGTCATAGTATACACTGTCGTAATTGTGAATTTTTGTCAAAAATGACTTTTTGTAATAATTTTATAATTAACACTTTTATGTCATACTTTTATGTCATAGTATACGCTGTCGTAATTGTGAATTTTTGTCAATAATGACTTTTTGTAATAATTGAATAATTTCCACTTTTATGTCATAGTATACACTGTCGTAATTGTGAATTTTTGTCAATTGTGACTTATTGTAATAATTGAATCATTTCCACTTTTATGTCATAGTATACACTGTCGTAATTGTGAATTTTTGTCAATAAAGACTTTGTAATAATTGAATAATTTCAACTTTTATGTCATAGTATATACTGTCGTAATTGTGAATTTTTGTCAATAATGACTTTTTGTAATAATTGAATAATTTACACTTTTATGTCATAGTATACACTGTTATGATTGTGAATTTTGTCAATAATGACTTTTTGTAATAATTGAATCATTTACACTTTTATGTCATAGTATACACTGTCGTAATTGTGAATTTTTGACAATAAAGACTTTTTTTAATAATTGAATAGTTTTCACTTTTATGTCATAGTATACACTTTCGTAGTTGTGAATTTTTGTCAATAATTACTTTTTGTAATAATTGAATCATTTCCACTTTTATGTCATAGTATACACTGTCGTAATTGTGAATTTTTGTCAATAATGACTTTCTGTAATAATTGAATTATTTACACTTTTATGTCATAGTATACACTGTCGTAATTGTGAATTTTTGTCAATAATTACTTTTTGTAATAATTGAATAATTTCCACTTTTATGTCATAGTATACACTGTCGTAATTTTGAATTTTTGTCAATAATGACTTTATGTAATAATTGAATAATTTCCACTTTAATGTAATAGTATACACTGTCGTAATTGTGAATTTTTGACAATAAAGACTTTTTTTAATAATTGAATAGTTTTCACTTTTATGTCATAGTATACACTTTCGTAGTTGTGAATTTTTGTCAATAATTACTTTTTGTAATAATTGAATCATTTCCACTTTTATGTCATAGTATACACTGTCGTAATAGTGAATTTTTGTCAATAATGACTTTCTGTAATAATTGAATTATTTACACTTTTATGTCATAGTATACACTGTCGTAATTGTGAATTTTTGTCAATAATTACTTTTTGTAATAATTGAATAATTTCCACTTTTATGTCATAGTATACACTGTCGTAATTGTGAATTTTTGTCAATCATGAATTTTTGTAATAATTGAATCATTTCCCTCTCCTTGAACTGTCACCTTATCGTGGTGGAGAGGTTTGAGTACCCGAATGATCCTGGGAGCTATGTTGTCTGGGGCTATATGCCCCTGGTAGGGTCTCCCAAGGCAAACAGGTCCTTGGTGACGGGCCAGACTAAGAACAGTTCACAAACCCTTATGACCACAATTACACCAAGGACAGTGACGTCGCCCGGCATGGCGCAGCCGGGGCCCCACCCTGGAGCCAGGCCCGGGGTTGGGGCTCGTATGCGAGCGCCTGGTGGCCGGGCCTCCCCCCATGGGGTCCGGCCGGGCTCAGCCCGAATGAGTCACGTGGGGCCGCCCTCCTGTGGGCTCACCACCTGCAGGAGGGAGCGTAAGGGGCCGGTGCTTTGTGAATCGGGCAGCAGTCGAGGGCGAGGCCCCCGACGACCCGATCTCTGGACACGGAATCTGGCTTTAGGGACGTGGAATGTCACCTCGTTGGCGGGGAAGGAGCCTGAGCTTGTGCGGGAGGTCGAGAGGTACCGACTAGAGATAGTCGGGCTCACCTCCACGCACAGCTTGGGCTCTGGAACCACACTTCTCGAGAGAGGCTGGACTCTCTACCACTCTGGAGTTGCCCATGGTGAGAGGCGGAGGGCTGGAGTGGGTTTGCTTATAGCCCCCCAGCTCAGCCGCCATGTGTTGGAGTTCACCCCGGTGAACGAGAGGGTCGCTTCCCTGCGCCTTCAAGTCGGGGATAGGTCTCTCACTGTCGTTTGTGCCTACGGCCCAAATGGCAGTGCGGAGTACCCGGCCCTCTTGGAGTCTCTGGGAGGGGTGCTGGAAAGTGCTCCGACTGGAGACTCCGTCGTTCTACTGGGGGACTTCAACGCCCACGTGGGCAGTGACAGTGACACCTGGAGGGGCGTGATTGGGAGGAACGGCCCCCCTGATCTGAACCCGAGCGGTGTTCTGTTATTGGATTTCTGTGCTAGCCACGGTTTGTCCATAACGAACACCATGTTCAAGCATAAGGGTGTCCATCAGTGCACGTGGCACCAGGACACCCTAGGCCGGAGGTCGATGATCGACTTTGTGGTCGTGTCATCAGACCTTCGGCCATATGTCTTGGACACTCGGGTGAAGAGAGGGGCGGAGCTGTCAACTGATCACCACCTGGTGGTGAGTTGGATCCGATGGCGGCGGAGGAGGCTGGACAGACCCGGCAGACCCAAACGTACTGTGAGGGTCTGTTGGGAACGTTTGGCCGAGCCCCCTGTCAGAGAGATCTTCAACTCCCACCTCCGGCAGAACTTCGACCGGATCCCGAGGGAGTCTGGAGATATTGAGTCCGAGTGGACCATGTTCTCCACCTCCATTGTCGCTGCGGCCGCTCAGAGCTGTGGCCGTAAGGTCTCCGGTGCCTGTCGAGGCGGCAATCCCCGAACCCGGTGGTGGACACCGGAAGTAAGGGATGCCGTCAAGCTGAAGAAGGAGTCCTATCGGGCCTGGATGGCTTGTGGGACTCCGGAGGCAGCTGACCGGTACCGGCAGGCCAAGCGGACTGCAGCCCGGGTAGTTGTGGAGGCAAAAAATCGGGCCTGGGAGGAGTTTGGTGAGGCCATGGAGAAAGACTATCGGTCGGCCTCGAAGAGATTCTGGCAAACCGTTCGACGCCTCAGGAGGGGGAAGCAGTGCCCTACCAACACTGTTTACAGTGGAGATGGGCACCTGTTGACCTCAACTGGGGATATCGTCGGGCGGTGGAAGGAATACTTCGAGGATCTCCTCAATCCCACCGACATGTCTTCCGTTGAGGAAGCAGTGGCTGGGGACTCAGAGGTGGACTCGTCCATCACCCGGGCTGAAGTCATCGAGGTGGTTAAAAAGCTCCTCGGTGGCAAGGCACCGGGGTTGGATGAGATCCGCCCTGAGTACCTCAAGTCTCTGGATGTTGTGGGGCTGTCTTGGCTGACACGCCTCTGCAGCATCGCATGGCGGTCGGGGACAGTACCTCTGGACTGGCAGACCGGGGTGGTGGTCCCTCTTTTCAAGAAGGGGGACCGGAGAGTGTGTTCCAACTATAGGGGGATCACACTTCTCAGCCTCCCCGGGAAAGTCTATGCCAGGGTACTGGAGAGGAGAATTCGGCCGATAGTGGAACCTCTGGTTCAGGAGGAACAGTGTGGTTTTCGTCCCGGTCGTGGAACACTGGACCAGCTCTATACCCTTTCCGGGGTGCTGGGGGGTTCATGGGAGTTTGCCCAACCAGTCCACATGTGTTTTGTGGATTTGGAGAAGGCATTCGACTGTGTTCCTCGTGGCATCCTGTGGAGGGTGCTCTGGGAGTATGGGGTCGGCGGCCCCCTGCTTAGGGCTGTTCAGTCCCTGTACAACCAGAGCAGGAGCTTGGTCCGCATTGCCGGCAGTAAGTCAGACTTGTTCCCGGTGCATGTTGGACTCCGGCAGGGCTGCCCTTTGTCACCGGTTCTGTTCATAATTTTTATGGACAGAATTTCTAGGCGCAGCCTTGGGCCGGAGAGTGTCCGGTTTGGGAACCACACGATTTCGTCACTGCTTTTTGCAGATGATGTTGTCGTGTTGGCTTCCTCTAACCAGGACCTTCAGCATGCACTGGGACGGTTTGCGGCCGAGTGTGAAGCGGCTGGGATGAGAATCAGCACCTCCAAATCCGAGGCCATGGTTCTCAGTCGGAAAAGGGTGGCTTGCCAGCTTCAGGTGGGTGGAGAGTTCCTGCCTCAGGTGGAGGAGTTTAAGTATCTTGGGGTCTTGTTCACGAGTGAGGGGAGGATGGAACGGGAGATTGACAGACGGATCGGTGCAGCTTCTGCAGTAATGCGGTCGATGTACCGGTCTGTCGTGGTGAAGAAGGAGCTGAGCTGCAAGGCAAAGCTCTCGATTTACCGGTCAATCTACGTTCCTACCCTCACCTATGGTCATGAGCTGTGGGTCATGACCGAAAGGACAAGATCCCGGATACAGGCGGCCGAAATGAGCTTTCTCCGCAGGGTGGCTGGGCGCTCCCTTAGAGATAGGGTGAGGAGCTCAGTCACTCGGGAGGAACTCGGAGTAGAGCCGCTGCTCCTCCACATCGAGAGGGACCAGCTGAGGTGGCTCGGGCATCTATTTCGGATGCCTCCTGGACGCCTTCCCAGGGAGGTGTTCCAGGCACGTCCCACCGGGAGGAGGCCCCGGGGAAGACCTAGGACACGCTGGAGGGACTATGTCTCCCGGCTGGCCTGGGAACGCCTCGGGGTTCCCCCGGAAGAGCTAGAGGAAGTGGCTAGGGAGAGGGAAGTCTGGGCGTCTCTGCTTAGACTGTTGCCCCCGCGACCCGGCCCCGGATAAGCGGAAGATGATGGATGGATGGATGGATGGATGAATCATTTCCACTTTTATGTCATACTTTTATGTCATAGTATACGCTGTCGTAATTGTGAATTTTTGTCAATAATTACTTTTTGTAATAGTTGAATAATTTCCAGTTTTATGTCATAGTATACACTGTCGTAATTGTGAATTTTTGTCAATAATGACTTTTTGTAATAATTGAATAATTTACACTATTATGTTATAGTATACACTGTCATAATTGTGAAATTTTGTCAATAATGACTTTTTGTAATAATTGAATAATTTACACTTGTATGTCATAGTATACACTGTCGTAATTGTGAATTTTTGTCAATAATGAATTTTTGTAATAATTGAATCATTTCCACTTTTATGTCATACTTTTGTCATAGTATACGCTGTCGTAATTGTGAATTTTTGTCAATTATGACTTTTTGTCATAATTGAATAATTTCCACTTTTATGTCATAGTATACACTGTCGTAATTGTGAATTTTTGTCAATAATGACTTTTGGTAATATTTGAATAATTTACACTTTTATGTCATAGTATACACTGTCGTAATTGTGAATTTTTGTCAATAATGAATTTTTGTAATAATTGAATAATTTACACTTCTATGTCATAGTATACACTGTCGTAATTGTGAATTTTTGTCAATAATGACTTTTTGTAATAAATGAATCATTTCCACTTTAATGTCATAGTATACACTGTCGTAATTGTGAATTTTTGTCAATAATGACTTTTAGTAATGATTGAAAAATTTAGACTTTTATGTCATAGTATACACTGTCGTAATTGTGAATTTTTGTCAAAAATGACTTTTTGTAATAATTTTATAATTAACACTTTTATGTCATACTTTTATGTCATAGTATACGCTGTCGTAATTGTGAATTTTTGTCAATAATGACTTTTTGTAATAATTGAATAATTTCCACTTTTATGTCATAGTATACACTGTCGTAATTGTGAATTTTTGTCAATTGTGACTTATTGTAATAATTGAATCATTTCCACTTTTATGTCATAGTATACACTGTCGTAATTTAGATTTTTTTTCAATAATGACTTTATGTAATAATTGAGTCATTTTCACTTTTATGTCATAGTATACACTGTCGTAATTGTGAATTTTTGTCAATAATGACTTTTTGTAATAATTGAATAATTTACACTTGTATGTCATAGTATACACTGTCGTAATTGTGAATTTTTGTCAATAATGAATTTTTGTAATAATTGAATCATTTCCACTTTTATGTCATACTTTTGTCATAGTATACGCTGTCGTAATTGTGAATTTTTGTCAATTATGACTTTTTGTAATAATTGAATAATTTCCACTTTTATGTCATAGTATACACTGTCGTAATTTTGAATTTTTGTCAATAATGACTTTATGTAATAATTGAATAATTTCCACTTTAATGTAATAGTATACACTGTCGTAATTTGGAATTTTTGTCAAAAATGACTTTTTGTAATAATTTTATAATTAACACTTTTATGTCATACTTTTATGTCATAGTATACGCTGTCGTAATTGTGAATTTTTGTCAATAATGACTTTTTGTAATAATTGAATAATTTCCACTTTTATGTCATAGTATACACTGTCGTAATTGTGAATTTTTGTCAATTGTGACTTATTGTAATAATTGAATCATTTCCACTTTTATGTCATAGTATACACTGTCGTAATTGTGAATTTTTGTCAATAAAGACTTTGTAATAATTGAATAATTTCAACTTTTATGTCATAGTATACACTGTCGTAATTGTGAATTTTTGTCAATAATGACTTTTTGTAATAAATGAATCATTTCCACTTTAATGTCATAGTATACACTGTCGTAATTGTGAATTTTTGTCAATAATGACTTTTAGTAATGATTGAAAAATTTAGACTTTTATGTCATAGTATATACACTGTCGTAATTGTGAATTTTTGTCAATTGTGACTTATTGTAATAATTGAATCATTTCCACTTTTATGTCATAGTATACACTGTCGTAATTGTGAATTTTTGTCAATAAAGACTTTGTAATAATTGAATAATTTCAACTTTTATGTCATAGTATATACTGTCGTAATTGTGAATTTTTGTCAATAATGACTTTTTGTAATAATTGAATAATTTACACTTTTATGTCATAGTATACACTGTTATGATTGTGAATTTTGTCAATAATGACTTTTTGTAATAATTGAATCATTTACACTTTTATGTCATAGTATACACTGTCGTAATTGTGAATTTTTGACAATAAAGACTTTTTGCAATAATTGAATAGTTTTCACTTTTATGTCATAGTATACACTTTCGTAGTTGTGAATTTTTGTCAATAATTACTTTTTGTAATAATTGAATCATTTCCACTTTTATGTCATAGTATACACTGTCGTAATTGTGAATTTTTGTCAATAATGACTTTCTGTAATAATTTAATAATTTCCACTTTAATGTAATAGTATACACTGTCGTAATTTGGAATTTTTGTCAAAAATGACTTTTTGTAATAATTTTATAATTAACACTTTTATGTCATACTTTTATGTCATAGTATACGCTGTCGTAATTGTGAATTTTTGTCAATAATGACTTTTTGTAATAATTGAATAATTTCCACTTTTATGTCATAGTATACACTGTCGTAATTGTGAATTTTTGTCAATTGTGACTTATTGTAATAATTGAATCATTTCCACTTTTATGTCATAGTATACACTGTCGTAATTGTGAATTTTTGTCAATAAAGACTTTGTAATAATTGAATAATTTCAACTTTTATGTCATAGTATACACTGTCGTAATTGTGAATTTTTGTCAATAATGACTTTTTGTAATAAATGAATCATTTCCACTTTAATGTCATAGTATACACTGTCGTAATTGTGAATTTTTGTCAATAATGACTTTTAGTAATGATTGAAAAATTTAGACTTTTATGTCATAGTATATACACTGTCGTAATTGTGAATTTTTGTCAATTGTGACTTATTGTAATAATTGAATCATTTCCACTTTTATGTCATAGTATACACTGTCGTAATTGTGAATTTTTGTCAATAAAGACTTTGTAATAATTGAATAATTTCAACTTTTATGTCATAGTATATACTGTCGTAATTGTGAATTTTTGTCAATAATGACTTTTTGTAATAATTGAATAATTTACACTTTTATGTCATAGTATACACTGTTATGATTGTGAATTTTGTCAATAATGACTTTTTGTAATAATTGAATCATTTACACTTTTATGTCATAGTATACACTGTCGTAATTGTGAATTTTTGACAATAAAGACTTTTTGCAATAATTGAATAGTTTTCACTTTTATGTCATAGTATACACTTTCGTAGTTGTGAATTTTTGTCAATAATTACTTTTTGTAATAATTGAATCATTTCCACTTTTATGTCATAGTATACACTGTCGTAATTGTGAATTTTTGTCAATAATGACTTTCTGTAATAATTGAATTATTTACACTTTAATGTAATAGTATACACTGTCGTAATTTGGAATTTTTGTCAAAAATGACTTTATGTAATAAATTAATAATTTCCACTTTAATGTAATAGTATACACTGTCGTAATTTGGAATTTTTGTCAAAAATGACTTTATGTAATAAATTAATAATTTCCACTTTTATGTAATAGTATACACTGACGTAATTTTGATTTTTTTTTGTCAATTTAAATTTTGTAATAATTGAATAATTTCCACTTTTATGTAATAGTATACACTGTCGTAATTTTACATTTTTGTCCACTTTGATTTTATGTAATAATTGAATAATTTCAACTTTTATGTAATAGTATACACTGTTGTAATTTTGAATTTTTGTCAATAATGACTTTATGTAATAATTTAATAATTTCCACTTTTATGTAATAGTATACACTGTCGTAATTTAGAATTTTTTTCAATAATGACTTTATGTAATAATTGAACTATTTCCACTTTTATGTAATAGTATACACTGTCGTAATTTAGATTTTTTTTCAATAATGACTTTATGTAATAATTGAGTCATTTTCACTTTTATGTCATAGTATACACTGTCGTAATTGTGAATTTTTGTCAATAATGACTTTTTGTAATAATTGAATAATTTACACTTGTATGTCATAGTATACACTGTCGTAATTGTGAATTTTTGTCAATAATGAATTTTTGTAATAATTGAATCATTTCCACTTTTATGTCATACTTTTGTCATAGTATACGCTGTCGTAATTGTGAATTTTTGTCAATTATGACTTTTTGTAATAATTGAATAATTTACACTTTTATGTCATAGTATACACTGTCGTAATTGTGAATTTTTGTCAATAATGAATTTTTGTAATAATTGAATAATTTACACTTCTATGTCATAGTATACACTGTCGTAATTGTGAATTTTTGTCAATAATGACTTTTTGTAATAAATGAATCATTTCCACTTTAATGTCATAGTATACACTGTCGTAATTGTGAATTTTTGTCAATAATGACTTTTAGTAATGATTGAAAAATTTAGACTTTTATGTCATAGTATACACTGTCGTAATTGTGAATTTTTGTCAAAAATGACTTTTTGTAATAATTTTATAATTAACACTTTTATGTCATACTTTTATGTCATAGTATACGCTGTCGTAATTGTGAATTTTTGTCAATAATGACTTTTTGTAATAATTGAATAATTTCCACTTTTATGTCATAGTATACACTGTCGTAATTGTGAATTTTTGTCAATTGTGACTTATTGTAATAATTGAATCATTTCCACTTTTATGTCATAGTATACACTGTCGTAATTGTGAATTTTTGTCAATAAAGACTTTGTAATAATTGAATAATTTCAACTTTTATGTCATAGTATATACTGTCGTAATTGTGAATTTTTGTCAATAATGACTTTTTGTAATAATTGAATAATTTACACTTTTATGTCATAGTATACACTGTTATGATTGTGAATTTTGTCAATAATGACTTTTTGTAATAATTGAATCATTTACACTTTTATGTCATAGTATACACTGTCGTAATTGTGAATTTTTGACAATAAAGACTTTTTTTAATAATTGAATAGTTTTCACTTTTATGTCATAGTATACACTTTCGTAGTTGTGAATTTTTGTCAATAATTACTTTTTGTAATAATTGAATCATTTCCACTTTTATGTCATAGTATACACTGTCGTAATTGTGAATTTTTGTCAATAATGACTTTCTGTAATAATTGAATTATTTACACTTTTATGTCATAGTATACACTGTCGTAATTGTGAATTTTTGTCAATAATTACTTTTTGTAATAATTGAATAATTTCCACTTTTATGTCATAGTATACACTGTCGTAATTTTGAATTTTTGTCAATAATGACTTTATGTAATAATTGAATAATTTCCACTTTAATGTAATAGTATACACTGTCGTAATTGTGAATTTTTGACAATAAAGACTTTTTTTAATAATTGAATAGTTTTCACTTTTATGTCATAGTATACACTTTCGTAGTTGTGAATTTTTGTCAATAATTACTTTTTGTAATAATTGAATCATTTCCACTTTTATGTCATAGTATACACTGTCGTAATAGTGAATTTTTGTCAATAATGACTTTCTGTAATAATTGAATTATTTACACTTTTATGTCATAGTATACACTGTCGTAATTGTGAATTTTTGTCAATAATTACTTTTTGTAATAATTGAATAATTTCCACTTTTATGTCATAGTATACACTGTCGTAATTGTGAATTTTTGTCAATCATGAATTTTTGTAATAATTGAATCATTTCCCTCTCCTTGAACTGTCACCTTATCGTGGTGGAGAGGTTTGAGTACCCGAATGATCCTGGGAGCTATGTTGTCTGGGGCTATATGCCCCTGGTAGGGTCTCCCAAGGCAAACAGGTCCTTGGTGACGGGCCAGACTAAGAACAGTTCACAAACCCTTATGACCACAATTACACCAAGGACAGTGACGTCGCCCGGCATGGCGCAGCCGGGGCCCCACCCTGGAGCCAGGCCCGGGGTTGGGGCTCGTATGCGAGCGCCTGGTGGCCGGGCCTCCCCCCATGGGGTCCGGCCGGGCTCAGCCCGAATGAGTCACGTGGGGCCGCCCTCCTGTGGGCTCACCACCTGCAGGAGGGAGCGTAAGGGGCCGGTGCTTTGTGAATCGGGCAGCAGTCGAGGGCGAGGCCCCCGACGACCCGATCTCTGGACACGGAATCTGGCTTTAGGGACGTGGAATGTCACCTCGTTGGCGGGGAAGGAGCCTGAGCTTGTGCGGGAGGTCGAGAGGTACCGACTAGAGATAGTCGGGCTCACCTCCACGCACAGCTTGGGCTCTGGAACCACACTTCTCGAGAGAGGCTGGACTCTCTACCACTCTGGAGTTGCCCATGGTGAGAGGCGGAGGGCTGGAGTGGGTTTGCTTATAGCCCCCCAGCTCAGCCGCCATGTGTTGGAGTTCACCCCGGTGAACGAGAGGGTCGCTTCCCTGCGCCTTCAAGTCGGGGATAGGTCTCTCACTGTCGTTTGTGCCTACGGCCCAAATGGCAGTGCGGAGTACCCGGCCCTCTTGGAGTCTCTGGGAGGGGTGCTGGAAAGTGCTCCGACTGGAGACTCCGTCGTTCTACTGGGGGACTTCAACGCCCACGTGGGCAGTGACAGTGACACCTGGAGGGGCGTGATTGGGAGGAACGGCCCCCCTGATCTGAACCCGAGCGGTGTTCTGTTATTGGATTTCTGTGCTAGCCACGGTTTGTCCATAACGAACACCATGTTCAAGCATAAGGGTGTCCATCAGTGCACGTGGCACCAGGACACCCTAGGCCGGAGGTCGATGATCGACTTTGTGGTCGTGTCATCAGACCTTCGGCCATATGTCTTGGACACTCGGGTGAAGAGAGGGGCGGAGCTGTCAACTGATCACCACCTGGTGGTGAGTTGGATCCGATGGCGGCGGAGGAGGCTGGACAGACCCGGCAGACCCAAACGTACTGTGAGGGTCTGTTGGGAACGTTTGGCCGAGCCCCCTGTCAGAGAGATCTTCAACTCCCACCTCCGGCAGAACTTCGACCGGATCCCGAGGGAGTCTGGAGATATTGAGTCCGAGTGGACCATGTTCTCCACCTCCATTGTCGCTGCGGCCGCTCAGAGCTGTGGCCGTAAGGTCTCCGGTGCCTGTCGAGGCGGCAATCCCCGAACCCGGTGGTGGACACCGGAAGTAAGGGATGCCGTCAAGCTGAAGAAGGAGTCCTATCGGGCCTGGATGGCTTGTGGGACTCCGGAGGCAGCTGACCGGTACCGGCAGGCCAAGCGGACTGCAGCCCGGGTAGTTGTGGAGGCAAAAAATCGGGCCTGGGAGGAGTTTGGTGAGGCCATGGAGAAAGACTATCGGTCGGCCTCGAAGAGATTCTGGCAAACCGTTCGACGCCTCAGGAGGGGGAAGCAGTGCCCTACCAACACTGTTTACAGTGGAGATGGGCACCTGTTGACCTCAACTGGGGATATCGTCGGGCGGTGGAAGGAATACTTCGAGGATCTCCTCAATCCCACCGACATGTCTTCCGTTGAGGAAGCAGTGGCTGGGGACTCAGAGGTGGACTCGTCCATCACCCGGGCTGAAGTCATCGAGGTGGTTAAAAAGCTCCTCGGTGGCAAGGCACCGGGGTTGGATGAGATCCGCCCTGAGTACCTCAAGTCTCTGGATGTTGTGGGGCTGTCTTGGCTGACACGCCTCTGCAGCATCGCATGGCGGTCGGGGACAGTACCTCTGGACTGGCAGACCGGGGTGGTGGTCCCTCTTTTCAAGAAGGGGGACCGGAGAGTGTGTTCCAACTATAGGGGGATCACACTTCTCAGCCTCCCCGGGAAAGTCTATGCCAGGGTACTGGAGAGGAGAATTCGGCCGATAGTGGAACCTCTGGTTCAGGAGGAACAGTGTGGTTTTCGTCCCGGTCGTGGAACACTGGACCAGCTCTATACCCTTTCCGGGGTGCTGGGGGGTTCATGGGAGTTTGCCCAACCAGTCCACATGTGTTTTGTGGATTTGGAGAAGGCATTCGACTGTGTTCCTCGTGGCATCCTGTGGAGGGTGCTCTGGGAGTATGGGGTCGGCGGCCCCCTGCTTAGGGCTGTTCAGTCCCTGTACAACCAGAGCAGGAGCTTGGTCCGCATTGCCGGCAGTAAGTCAGACTTGTTCCCGGTGCATGTTGGACTCCGGCAGGGCTGCCCTTTGTCACCGGTTCTGTTCATAATTTTTATGGACAGAATTTCTAGGCGCAGCCTTGGGCCGGAGAGTGTCCGGTTTGGGAACCACACGATTTCGTCACTGCTTTTTGCAGATGATGTTGTCGTGTTGGCTTCCTCTAACCAGGACCTTCAGCATGCACTGGGACGGTTTGCGGCCGAGTGTGAAGCGGCTGGGATGAGAATCAGCACCTCCAAATCCGAGGCCATGGTTCTCAGTCGGAAAAGGGTGGCTTGCCAGCTTCAGGTGGGTGGAGAGTTCCTGCCTCAGGTGGAGGAGTTTAAGTATCTTGGGGTCTTGTTCACGAGTGAGGGGAGGATGGAACGGGAGATTGACAGACGGATCGGTGCAGCTTCTGCAGTAATGCGGTCGATGTACCGGTCTGTCGTGGTGAAGAAGGAGCTGAGCTGCAAGGCAAAGCTCTCGATTTACCGGTCAATCTACGTTCCTACCCTCACCTATGGTCATGAGCTGTGGGTCATGACCGAAAGGACAAGATCCCGGATACAGGCGGCCGAAATGAGCTTTCTCCGCAGGGTGGCTGGGCGCTCCCTTAGAGATAGGGTGAGGAGCTCAGTCACTCGGGAGGAACTCGGAGTAGAGCCGCTGCTCCTCCACATCGAGAGGGACCAGCTGAGGTGGCTCGGGCATCTATTTCGGATGCCTCCTGGACGCCTTCCCAGGGAGGTGTTCCAGGCACGTCCCACCGGGAGGAGGCCCCGGGGAAGACCTAGGACACGCTGGAGGGACTATGTCTCCCGGCTGGCCTGGGAACGCCTCGGGGTTCCCCCGGAAGAGCTAGAGGAAGTGGCTAGGGAGAGGGAAGTCTGGGCGTCTCTGCTTAGACTGTTGCCCCCGCGACCCGGCCCCGGATAAGCGGAAGATGATGGATGGATGGATGGATGGATGAATCATTTCCACTTTTATGTCATACTTTTATGTCATAGTATACGCTGTCGTAATTGTGAATTTTTGTCAATAATTACTTTTTGTAATAGTTGAATAATTTCCAGTTTTATGTCATAGTATACACTGTCGTAATTGTGAATTTTTGTCAATAATGACTTTTTGTAATAATTGAATAATTTACACTATTATGTTATAGTATACACTGTCATAATTGTGAAATTTTGTCAATAATGACTTTTTGTAATAATTGAATAATTTACACTTGTATGTCATAGTATACACTGTCGTAATTGTGAATTTTTGTCAATAATGAATTTTTGTAATAATTGAATCATTTCCACTTTTATGTCATACTTTTGTCATAGTATACGCTGTCGTAATTGTGAATTTTTGTCAATTATGACTTTTTGTCATAATTGAATAATTTCCACTTTTATGTCATAGTATACACTGTCGTAATTGTGAATTTTTGTCAATAATGACTTTTGGTAATATTTGAATAATTTACACTTTTATGTCATAGTATACACTGTCGTAATTGTGAATTTTTGTCAATAATGAATTTTTGTAATAATTGAATAATTTACACTTCTATGTCATAGTATACACTGTCGTAATTGTGAATTTTTGTCAATAATGACTTTTTGTAATAAATGAATCATTTCCACTTTAATGTCATAGTATACACTGTCGTAATTGTGAATTTTTGTCAATAATGACTTTTAGTAATGATTGAAAAATTTAGACTTTTATGTCATAGTATACACTGTCGTAATTGTGAATTTTTGTCAAAAATGACTTTTTGTAATAATTTTATAATTAACACTTTTATGTCATACTTTTATGTCATAGTATACGCTGTCGTAATTGTGAATTTTTGTCAATAATGACTTTTTGTAATAATTGAATAATTTCCACTTTTATGTCATAGTATACACTGTCGTAATTGTGAATTTTTGTCAATTGTGACTTATTGTAATAATTGAATCATTTCCACTTTTATGTCATAGTATACACTGTCGTAATTGTGAATTTTTGTCAATAAAGACTTTGTAATAATTGAATAATTTCAACTTTTATGTCATAGTATATACTGTCGTAATTGTGAATTTTTGTCAATAATGACTTTTTGTAATAATTGAATAATTTACACTTTTATGTCATAATATACACTGTTATGATTGTGAATTTTGTCAATAATGACTTTTTGTAATAATTGAATCATTTACACTTTTATGTCATAGTATACACTGTCGTAATTGTGAATTTTTGACAATAAAGACTTTTTTTAATAATTGAATAGTTTTCACTTTTATGTCATAGTATACACTTTCGTAGTTGTGAATTTTTGTCAATAATTACTTTTTGTAATAATTGAATCATTTCCACTTTTATGTCATAGTATACACTGTCGTAATTGTGAATTTTTGTCAATAATGACTTTCTGTAATAATTGAATTATTTACACTTTTATGTCATAGTATACACTGTTGTAATTGTGAATTTTTGTCAATAATTACTTTTTGTAATAATTGAATAATTTCCACTTTTATGTCATAGTATACACTGTCGTAATTTTGAATTTTTGTCAATAATGACTTTATGTAATAATTGAATAATTTCCACTTTAATGTAATAGTATACACTGTCGTAATTTGGAATTTTTGTCAAAAATGACTTTTTGTAATAATTTTATAATTAACACTTTTATGTCATACTTTTATGTCATAGTATACGCTGTCGTAATTGTGAATTTTTGTCAATAATGACTTTTTGTAATAATTGAATAATTTCCACTTTTATGTCATAGTATACACTGTCGTAATTGTGAATTTTTGTCAATTGTGACTTATTGTTATAATTGAATCATTTCCACTTTTATGTCATAGTATACACTGTCGTAATTGTGAATTTTTGTCAATAAAGACTTTGTAATAATTGAATAATTTCAACTTTTATGTCATAGTATACACTGTCGTAATTGTGAATTTTTGTCAATAATGACTTTTTGTAATAAATGAATCATTTCCACTTTAATGTCATAGTATACACTGTCGTAATTGTGAATTTTTGTCAATAATGACTTTTAGTAATGATTGAAAAATTTAGACTTTTATGTCATAGTATATACACTGTCGTAATTGTGAATTTTTGTCAATTGTGACTTATTGTAATAATTGAATCATTTCCACTTTTATGTCATAGTATACACTGTCGTAATTGTGAATTTTTGTCAATAAAGACTTTGTAATAATTGAATAATTTCAACTTTTATGTCATAGTATATACTGTCGTAATTGTGAATTTTTGTCAATAATGACTTTTTGTAATAATTGAATAATTTACACTTTTATGTCATAGTATACACTGTTATGATTGTGAATTTTGTCAATAATGACTTTTTGTAATAATTGAATCATTTACACTTTTATGTCATAGTATACACTGTCGTAATTGTGAATTTTTGACAATAAAGACTTTTTGCAATAATTGAATAGTTTTCACTTTTATGTCATAGTATACACTTTCGTAGTTGTGAATTTTTGTCAATAATGACTTTTTGTAATAATTGAATCATTTCCACTTTTATGTCATAGTATACACTGTCGTAATTGTGAATTTTTGTCAATAATGACTTTCTGTAATAATTGAATTATTTACACTTTAATGTAATAGTATACACTGTCGTAATTTGGAATTTTTGTCAAAAATGACTTTATGTAATAAATTAATAATTTCCACTTTAATGTAATAGTATACACTGTCGTAATTTGGAATTTTTGTCAAAAATGACTTTATGTAATAAATTAATAATTTCCACTTTTATGTAATAGTATACACTGACGTAATTTTGATTTTTTTTTGTCAATTTAAATTTTGTAATAATTGAATAATTTCCACTTTTATGTAATAGTATACACTGTCGTAATTTTACATTTTTGTCCACTTTGATTTTATGTAATAATTGAATAATTTCAACTTTTATGTAATAGTATACACTGTTGTAATTTTGAATTTTTGTCAATAATGACTTTATGTAATAATTTAATAATTTCCACTTTTATGTAATAGTATACACTGTCGTAATTTAGAATTTTTTTCAATAATGACTTTATGTAATAATTGAACTATTTCCACTTTTATGTAATAGTATACACTGTCGTAATTTAGATTTTTTTTCAATAATGACTTTATGTAATAATTGAGTCATTTTCACTTTTATGTCATAGTATACACTGTCGTAATTGTGAATTTTTGTCAATAATGACTTTTTGTAATAATTGAATAATTTACACTTGTATGTCATAGTATACACTGTCGTAATTGTGAATTTTTGTCAATAATGAATTTTTGTAATAATTGAATCATTTCCACTTTTATGTCATACTTTTGTCATAGTATACGCTGTCGTAATTGTGAATTTTTGTCAATTATGACTTTTTGTAATAATTGAATAATTTACACTTTTATGTCATAGTATACACTGTCGTAATTGTGAATTTTTGTCAATAATGAATTTTTGTAATAATTGAATAATTTACACTTCTATGTCATAGTATACACTGTCGTAATTGTGAATTTTTGTCAATAATGACTTTTTGTAATAAATGAATCATTTCCACTTTAATGTCATAGTATACACTGTCGTAATTGTGAATTTTTGTCAATAATGACTTTTAGTAATGATTGAAAAATTTAGACTTTTATGTCATAGTATACACTGTCGTAATTGTGAATTTTTGTCAAAAATGACTTTTTGTAATAATTTTATAATTAACACTTTTATGTCATACTTTTATGTCATAGTATACGCTGTCGTAATTGTGAATTTTTGTCAATAATGACTTTTTGTAATAATTGAATAATTTCCACTTTTATGTCATAGTATACACTGTCGTAATTGTGAATTTTTGTCAATTGTGACTTATTGTAATAATTGAATCATTTCCACTTTTATGTCATAGTATACACTGTCGTAATTGTGAATTTTTGTCAATAAAGACTTTGTAATAATTGAATAATTTCAACTTTTATGTCATAGTATATACTGTCGTAATTGTGAATTTTTGTCAATAATGACTTTTTGTAATAATTGAATAATTTACACTTTTATGTCATAGTATACACTGTTATGATTGTGAATTTTGTCAATAATGACTTTTTGTAATAATTGAATCATTTACACTTTTATGTCATAGTATACACTGTCGTAATTGTGAATTTTTGACAATAAAGACTTTTTTTAATAATTGAATAGTTTTCACTTTTATGTCATAGTATACACTTTCGTAGTTGTGAATTTTTGTCAATAATTACTTTTTGTAATAATTGAATCATTTCCACTTTTATGTCATAGTATACACTGTCGTAATTGTGAATTTTTGTCAATAATGACTTTCTGTAATAATTGAATTATTTACACTTTTATGTCATAGTATACACTGTCGTAATTGTGAATTTTTGTCAATAATTACTTTTTGTAATAATTGAATAATTTCCACTTTTATGTCATAGTATACACTGTCGTAATTTTGAATTTTTGTCAATAATGACTTTATGTAATAATTGAATAATTTCCACTTTAATGTAATAGTATACACTGTCGTAATTTGGAATTTTTGTCAAAAATGACTTTATGTAATAAATTAATAATTTCCACTTTTATGTAATAGTATACACTGACGTAATTTTAATTTTTTTTTGTCAATTTTAATTTTGTAATAATTGAATAATTTCCACTTTTATGTAATAGTATACACTGTCGTAATTTTACATTTTTGTCCACTTTGATTTTATGTAATAATTGAATAATTTCAACTTTTATGTAATAGTATACACTGTTGTAATTTTGAATTTTTGTCAATAATGACTTTATGTAATAATTTAATAATTTCCACTTTTATGTAATAGTATACACTGTCGTAATTTAGAATTTTTTTCAATAATGACTTTATGTATTAATTGA
The DNA here is from genome assembly GCF_949357685.1 of Gobio gobio. Taxonomy (NCBI): domain Eukaryota; kingdom Metazoa; phylum Chordata; class Actinopteri; order Cypriniformes; family Gobionidae; genus Gobio; species Gobio gobio. Next base: position 1,357,392 of record NC_137106.1, on the reverse strand, counting down.
ACTATTTCCACTTTTATGTAATAGTATACACTGTCGTAATTTAGATTTTTTTTCAATAATGACTTTATGTAATAATTGAGTCATTTTCACTTTTATGTAATAGTATACACTGTCGTAATTTTACATTTTTGTCCACTTTGACTTTATGTAATAATGGAATAATTTCAACTTTTATGTTATAGTATACACCGTCGCAATTTTGTATTTTTGTCTATAATGACTTTATGTAATAAATTAATAATTTCCACTTTAATGTAATAGTATACACTGTCGTAATTTGGAATTTTTGTCAAAAATGACTTTATGTAATAAATTAATAATTTCCACTTTTATGTAATAGTATACACTGACGTAATTTTGATTTTTTTTGTCAATTTTAATTTTGTAATAATTGAATAATTTCCACTTTTATGTAATAGTATACACTGTCGTAATTTTACATTTTTGTCCACTTTGATTTTATGTAATAATTGAATAATTTCAACTTTTATGTAATAGTATACACTGTTGTAATTTTGAATTTTTGTCAATAATGACTTGATGTAATAATTTAATAATTTCCACTTTTATGTAATAGTATACACTGTCGTAATTTAGAATTTTTTTCAATAATGACTTTATGTAATAATTGAACTATTTCCACTTTTATGTAATAGTATACACTGTCGTAATTTAGATTTTTTTTCAATAATGACTTTATGTAATAATTGAGTCATTTTCACTTTTATGTAATAGTATACACTGTCGTAATTTTACATTTTTGTCCACTTTGACTTTATGTAATAATGGAATAATTTCAACTTTTATGTTATAGTATACACTGTCGCAATTTTGTATTTTTGTCTATAATGACTTTATGTAATAAATTAATCATTTCCACTTTAATGTAATAGTATACACTGTCGAAATTTTGAATTTTTGTCAATAATGATTTTATGTAATAAAGTAATAATTTCCACTTTAATTTAATAGTATACACTGTCATAAGTTTGAATTTTTGTCAATAATGACTATGTAATAATTGAATAATTTTTATTTTTATGTCATAGTATACACTGTCGTAATTTTGAATTTTTGTCAATAATGACTTCATGTAATAAATGAATCTTTTCCACTTTTATCTAATAGTATACACTGTTTTAATTTTGAATTTTTGTCAATAATGACTTTATGTAATAAATAAATTATAAATAAATTAAGAGCTGCTGCTGATCACCGATGTCCTAGCCAATAGTACTCATCCAAGGCTCGTTGAAACCTCGGTTTCTCCCGCTGAACCCTCACCTTATCCTGTAAGAATTAAGGCCAGTGTTATCATTTTGGGATTATTCACGAAATATATGATTTCAAGAGTGTGCCCCGACCTGTTGTGGATCCAGCATCTTATGTTCACTTAAATCCTCTCGTCTGGAAAAGACAATTCACATTCACAGATCTGAAGAGGAATACTCACCCATGGTGGATCCTGATCTCCTTTATTGAACAATTCTGAAAGTTAATTTGAGTTCCTAACCCGTTGAGTGTATATTACCCGCTGTGGATCCCGAATTCCTATGTTTTGTTGCCCCGGGTTTTTCCCCCGAATCCCTTGCACCTGCTATCCTAACATTCAATAAAGTTGTGTTATTAAACATCACCTCGATCTCTGAGTCCATCGTATCCTGACAGAACTTTAATTTAATAGTATACACTGTCGTAATTTTGAATTTTTGTCAATAATGACTTCATGTAATAAATGAATATTTTCCACTTTTATGTAATAGTATACATTGTTGTAATTTAGAATTTTTGTCAATAATGACTTTATGTAATAAATTAATAATTTCCACTTTTATGTTGTAGTCTACACTGTCGTAATTTTGAATTTTTGTCAATAATGACTATGTAATAAATTAATCATTTCCACTTTAACGTAATAGTATACACTGTCGTAATTTTGAATTTTTGTCCATTTTGACTTTTTGTTATAATTGAATAATTTCCACATTTATGTAATAGTTTACACTGTCATAATTTTTTTTTTTTTTATCCATTTTGACTTTATGTAATAATTGAATTATTTCAACATTTATGTAATAGTATACACTGTTGTAATTTTGAATTTTTGTCAATAATGACTTTAAGTAATAATTAATTCATATCCAATTTTATGTAATAGTATACACTGTCGTAATTTAGAATTTTTTTCAATAATGACTTTATGTAATAATTGAACCATTTCCACTTTTATGTAATAGTATACACTGTCGTAATTTAGAATTTTTTTCAATAATGACTTTATGTAATAATTGAGTCATTTTCATTTTTACGTAATAGTATACACTGTCGTAATTTTACATTTTTGTCCACTTTGACTTTATGTAATAATTGAATAATTTCAACTTTTATGTAATAGTATACACTGTCGTAATTTTGTATTTTTGTCTATAATGACTATATGTAATAATTGAGTCATTTTCACTTTTATGTAATAGTATACACTGTTGTTATTTAGAATTTTTGTCAATAATGACTTTATGTAATAAATTAATAATTTCCACTTTAATTTAATAGTATACACTGTTATAATTTTGAATTTTTGTCAATAATGACTTTATGTAATAATTGAATAATTTCCACTTTTATGTAATAGTATACACTGTCGTAATTTTGAATTTTTGTCAATAATGACTTTATGAAATAATTGAATAATTTTCATTTTTATGTCATAGTATACACTGTTGTAATTTTGAATTTGTGTCAATAATGACTTTATGTAATAAATTAATAATTTCTACTTGTATGTCATAGTATACACTGTCGTAATTTTGAATTTTTGTCCATTTTGACTTTTTGTTATAATTGAGTCATTTTCATTTTTATGTAATAGTATACACTGTTATAATTTTGAATTTTTGTCAATAATGACTTTATGTAATAATTGAACCATTTCCACTTTTATGTAATAGTATACACTGTCGTAATTTAAAAATTTTTTCAATAATGACTTTATGTAATAATTGAGTCATTTTCATTTTTATGTAATAGTATACACTGTCGTAATTTTGAATTTTTGTCAATAATGACTTTATGTAATAATTGAACCATTTCCACTTTTATGTAATAGTATACACTGTCATAATTTAGAATTTTTTTCAATAATGACTTTATGTAATAATTGAACCATTTCCACTTTTATGTAATAGTATACACTGTCGTAATTTAGAATTTTTTTCAATAATGACTTTAAGTAATAATTAATTCATATCCAATTTTATGTAATAGTATACACTGTCATAATTTAGAATTTTTTTCAATAATGACTTTATGTAATAATTGAACCATTTCCACTTTTATGTAATAGTATACACTGTCGTAATTTAGAATTTTTTTCAATAATGACTTCATGTAATAATTGAGTCATTTTCATTTTTATGTAATAGTATACACTGTCGTAATTTTACATTTTTGTCCACTTTGACTTCATGTTATAATTGAATAATTTCAACTTTTATGTAATAGTATACACTGTCGGAATTTTGTTTTTTTGTCTATAATGACTATATGTAATAATTGAGTCATTTTCACTTTTATGTAATAGTATACACTGTTGTTATTTAGATTTTTTGTCAATAATGACTTCATGTAATAAATTAATAATTTCCACTTTAATGTAATAGTATACACTGTCGTAATTTTGAATTTTTGTCAATAATGACTTCATGTAATAAATTAATAATTTCCACTTTAATGTAATAGTATACACTGTCATAATTTAGAATTTTTGTCAATAATGACTTTATGTAATAATTGAATAATTTCCACTTTTATGTAACAGTATACACTGTCGTAATTTTGAATTTTTGTCAATAATGACTTTATGTAATAATTGAATAATTTTCATTTTTATGTCATATTATACACTGTTGTAATTTTGAATTTGTGTCAATAATGACTTTATGTAATAAATTAATAATTTCTACTTTTATGTTATAGTATACACTGTCGTAATTTTGAATTTTTGTCAATAATGACTATGTAATAAATTAATAATTTCCACTTTAATGTAATAGTATACACTGTCGTAATTTTGAATTTTTGTCCATTTTGACTTTTTGTTATAATTGAATAATTTCCACATTTATGTAATAGTTTACACTGTCATAATTTTGATTTTTTTTAATCCATTTTGACTTTATGTAATAATTGAATTATTTCCACATTTATGTAATAGTATACACTGTCGTAATTTTGAATTTTTGTCAATATTGACTTTATGTAATAACTGAATAATTTCAACTTTTATGTAAAAGTATACACTGTCATAATTTTGATTTTTTTTTGTCCATTTTGACTTTATGTAATAATTGAATAAATTTAACTTTTAGGTAATAGTATCCACAGTCGTAATTTTTATTTTTTTGTTCAATTTGACTTTATGTAATAATTTAATCATTTCCACTTTTATATAATAGTATCCACTGTCGCAAATTTGAATTTTTGTCCATTTTGACTTTATGTAATAATTTAATCATTTCCACGCTTATGTAATAGTATACACTGTCGTATCAGTAAATTTCTGCTAAATTCTTTACTATCGTATAATTAAATTTCTACTAAAATCTTTACCATCATATAAGTAAATTTCTACTAAAATCTTTACCATTGCATAAGTAAATTTCAACAAATATTCTCACCTGATTGTATCTTCATTGATTGTATCTTTTTGAGAATTGTTTACTCTTTCTTACAACAAAACCTACCATTTTATCTAAACGCCTTAATTCCCTTTGAATGTTCAGGCGTGTTCTAGTGCATCAGACCTTTCAAACTTGTTCAGACTTTTTACCTGCAACAACTGGTCATATTTTCATTCATACTACCAACATTGTAATCTCTTAATTATGTGTGTTCGAGTCACTGTGTGCAGTATGACTTCCTCTAAAGCTCTCTCTAAAGCTCAGCTGCTCTCCTCATTGATCTGATGAGCATCTGACGGCTTCAGTCCTGATCGCTCAGCGCTTTTTGAAAACATCACCCAATGTGACTCTCCTTCTCTGATTATCATGTTCATCATCCATTAAGCAATCTGCACAGATTTTGAAAATGTCTTTCCTGGAAGGTCAAGCGCAGGGTCGTGAGTAAGAGTATTCCCTGAAGTCATGTGCTCCTGAAGAGACATAAATCTCATGAGGAGTCCAGACGGAAGCCCTGAGGACGCGGCGAAGGTTTCGTCATGCAAACATTCCCTGAAGTGACGGGCAGAGGTGGACAAACTACACAACTCCATTACTTGAGTGAAAGTAAATGGTCAAATATTACTCTGTTACAAGTGAAAGTTGTTAAAAACTATTTTTACTTAAGTAAAAGTACAGAAGTACTTGCTTTTAAAAGTACTTAAGTATCAAAAGTAAATTTCCTTTTTTATGTCAATGCATTGTTTTATTATTGTTGCATTGTTGTATAAATGCACGCTATGCCATGGTGGTTTAAGCCAGTCAGTGATGCTCCATACGACCACCTTAAACTCATTTAAATACTTAAAAGTTACAAAGCTTTTTACAAAGCTGCTGTCACTTTAAGGCAGAATGCACAAATCCTACACACTGATACACATCCGATATTCCCCCAACTGTTTACGTTCACTTAAGACATAATCAACTTTGTTTACGTGAATACTTTCCAAAATGAAAGTTTTGGTCTGTTTAAGTGCGAAAAAAAACACAAAAGAAAGCTCTATTCAGTGCTCGAGCTCTGGCATCTCAGAGGCACAAAAAACAAACTGAACTGAGCTCGTTCATCAGCTTTTTCAGATTCATCCATATGTCTATGCTTCTCTTTCTCCCAGACATTTACATTTTGCAAAAAAAAAAAAAAAACTTTTAAAGAAGAAAAAAAATCATCCACTGACTTGCAAAGCTGCTACAGAAACGACTTTTGACTTTGAAGACCTTTATAGAAATGTAATGGAGTAAAAAGTACGATATTTGTCTTTCAAATGTAGTGAAGTTAAAGTAAAAGTTTCCCTAAAAAAGAATACTTCAGTAAAGTACAGATACTCAAAAAGTGTACTTAAGTACAGAACTCAAGTAAATGTACTTCGTTACTGTCCACCTCTGGTGACCTGACCTGTGCTCAGTTTAACTGATAGTAATGTTTCATCAACTTACAAACTTCTGATGTCAGAGTAAAAACAGCATGATTTGACTAGTTGTTCTTTAACACAGTCTTCGTGACTGAACAGGTTCTGAGCAAATCAAAATTAATCAGAGGATCGCTGGATTCATTGATTCAGATGGCCGTGTATTTCTGATGCACAAAACACTTTAATTTTCATCAATGAAATTAGAATATTTCACTTGCATGTTTGGATAAATCCAAGTGTTTGTCGGAGCACATCTTGTTTAGTTTCCTAAGAAATAGAGAGCGGTGCCATGCAAATCAGAGGAACTTACATAATACAAGAAAGACTTTCTCCAAACCTCCTAAATCACCAGTGTGGCTTTAAGAGTCAAATTAAACACCTGTTGAGTTTCTCTGGGATCTGGATTCAGAGGAATTCTGTGTTTGTTGGAGCTTGACAGCGAGAGCTGACTCATCATTTGATGAGAAGTTCCAGGCCCGAGGCAGCAGATCCCCCCCGTCATCCTCAGATCCGCACGCATCCACACGCTTCACCTGAGCCAGTGACGAATCAGGCGAGAGGTGAAGCCGTCAAACACTGATGAAGCCTATAAATCATGTCTGACAGATTCAGAGACTCAAATCACTGGGTAACTATGAGGACGAGTGAAAAGAAAGTGTGCTAAAGTTACATCACATTTGGTTGCTATTGAAATCTGAGATTACACAAAAAAAAAAAGGTTCTATATGGCACCAAAAATGGTTCTTGGCTCATAATCATAGGGGAACCTTTTTAAGTGCTATATAGCACCAATTCTGGTGCTTCAGCGGTTCTTCAGCGGTTCTTCAGAGGTTCTTCAGAGGTTCTTCAGCGGTTCTTCAGCCGTTCTTCAGAGGTTCTTCAGTGGTTCTTCAGAGGTTCTTCAGCGGTTCTTCAGAGGTTCTTCAGAGGTTCTTCAGCGGTTCTTCAGCGGTTCTTCAGCGGTTCTTCAGCGGTTCTTCAGAGGTTCTTCAGCGGTTCTTCAGTGGTTCTTCAGCGGTTCTTCAGCGGTTCTTCAGCGGTTCTTCAGAGGTTCTTCAGCGGTTCTTCAGAGGTTCTTCAGTGGTTCTTCAGCGGTTCTTCAGCGGTTCTTCAGAGGTTCTTCAGAGGTTCTTCAGTGGTTCTTCAGAGGTTCTTCAGCGGTTCTTCAGAGGTTCTTCAGAGGTTCTTCAGCGGTTCTTCAGCGGTTCTTCAGCGGTTCTTCAGCGGTTCTTCAGAGGTTCTTCAGCGGTTCTTCAGTGGTTCTTCAGCGGTTCTTCAGCGGTTCTTCAGCGGTTCTTCAGAGGTTCTTCAGCGGTTCTTCAGCGGTTCTTCAGAGGTTCTTCAGAGGTTCTTCAGCGGTTCTTCAGCGGTTCTTCAGAGGTTCTTCAGCGGTTCTTCAGCGGTTCTTCAGCGATTCTTCAGCGGTTCTTCAGCGGTTCTTCAGCGGTTCTTCAGAGGTTCTTCAGCGGTTCTTCAGCGGTTCTTCAGAGGTTCTTCAGCGGTTCTTCAGAGGTTCTTCAGCGGTTCTTCAGAGGTTCTTCAGTGGTTCTTCAGAGGTTCTTCAGTGGTTCTTCAGAGGTTCTTCAGCGGTTCTTCAGAGGTTCTTCAGAGGTTCTTCAGAGGTTCTTCAGCGGTTCTTCAGCGGTTCTTCAGCGGTTCTTCAGCGGTTCTTCAGCGGTTCTTCAGAGGTTCTTCAGCGGTTCTTCAGCGGTTCTTCAGCGGTTCTTCAGAGGTTCTTCAGTGGTTCTTCAGCGGTTCTTCAGAGGTTCTTCCGAGGTTCTTCAGCGGTTCTTCAGCGGTTCTTCAGCGGTTCTTCAGCGGTTCTTCAGCGGTTCTTCAGAGGTTCTTCAGAGGTTCTTCAGTGGTTCTTCAGCGGTTCTTCAGTGGTTCTTCAGCGGTTCTTCAGAGGTTCTTCAGAGGTTCTTCAGAGGTTCTTCAGCGGTTCTTCAGAGGTTCTTCAGTGGTTCTTCAGAGGTTCTTCAGAGGTTCTTCAGAGGTTCTTCAGCGGTTCTTCAGCGGTTCTTCAGCGGTTCTTCAGAGGTTCTTCAGCGGTTCTTCAGAGGTTCTTCAGCGGTTCTTTGACTAAGGTGCTATATAGCACCTCTGAAGAACCGCTAAAGAACCACTGAAGCACCAAAATTGGTGCTATCTAGCACTTAAAAAGGTTCCCCTATGATTACGAGCCAAGAACCATTTTTGAAGCCATATAAAACCTTTTTTTTGTGTAGAGTTATTGAAAGATGAGCTTTTAGTTAGTTAGATGTTACTGAACAATCCATAGAGCATTAATCTGACGAAACATTACAAATATCGCAACACTCTTAAATCAAGATGCATTATCTGGAGAAGAGAAATGACTGAAGATATTAAAGGATGAGTTCACTTCAAAATGAACATTTCCTGATGATTTCCTCTCCCCATCTCATCCAAGATGTTGTCTTTCTTTCTTCAGTGGAAAATAAATAAAAAAATTTTTAAGGAAATCATTCCAGGATTTTTCTGCACATAATGGCCTTGAATGGGAACCAACGGTTGAAGGTCCAAATCACTGCAGTTTCAGAGGAGGTACTGGAGTGTGTCACTGCTCATCATCTGTGTGTTAAACTGCAGCGAGTGTGTCACTGCTCATCATCTGTGTGTTAAACTCCAGCGAGTGTGTCTGAGGTGATGTTGAACAGCCGCTCAGACTCCGTTTGGACTGGAAACAGTGACATCAGCTGTACTGTCGACCCTTCAGAAGGGCTTTGTGTTTCTCTGAGCCGCCCACAGCGGGCCTGTGCCATCACACTGATGACGCCAACACCATAGCATTTGATACAGTTCACATAATCAAACACACACACTCACTCTCACACACACACTCTCACTCATGTTGGGTTTTCATGTTTTATGGGGACTTTCCATAGGCGTAATGGTTTTTATACTGTATAAACCGTATATTCTATCCCCCTACACTGCCCCTAAACCTACCCAACACACACACACACACACTGCCCCTGCCCCTAAACCTACCCATCACACACACACACACACACTGCCCCTGCCCCTAAACCTACCCAACACACACACACACACACTGCCCCTGCCCCTAAACCTACCCATCACACACACACACACACACACACACACACACACACACACACACACACACACACACACACACACACACAGCCCCTAAACCTACCCATCACAGGAGACATTCTGCATTTTTACATTTTCAAAAAACATCACTTAGTCTGATTTATAAGATGTTTTCCTCATGGGGACCTAAAAATGTCCCCACAAGGATTTCGGATATTGCCATCTTTGTGGGGACATTTTGTCCCCATAACGTAGGGATTACCAGTCCACACACACTCTCTCTCTCTCTCTCTCTCTCTCTCTCTCTCTCTCTCTCTCACACACACACACACACACACACTCTCTCTCTCTCTCTCTCTCTCACACACACACACACACACACAATCAGTTAATCTTAAAGACGAAAAACATTTAGATTTCATGATTTTTATGATGCACTTACTCAGTGCAATTATTGCAAAACAATAGCTCAATTTGATTCATATGAGGACTAAACAGGAAACACCATTATGTCCACATTCAGATTCATATGGGCTTTAAAACTTAAAAAAAAAAGGATAAAATCCTAATGGAATTTCTGTCATAACAAATGATTCAGAGGGCAGTAAAGACATTTATAATGTTACAAAAGATTATATTTCTAATAAATGCTGTTCTTTTGAGCTCAACGAATCCTGAGAAATAAATGTGTCAGTTTTCAACCCTGATAATAATCATCAGATGAGATCATAAATGAGACTCTTTCAGAAACATTCAGACTCCAAACTAGTGTATAAGGTTATATATATGAGACATGTCATTTGTGTGTGTGTGTGTGTGTGTGTGTTTGTGTGTGTGTGTGTGGCAGATTGTTGCCTGATGGAAAGTTTCCTGTGGAATGTGCAGTTTTTTCTCCTGATGTTGAATATGCGCGTCCTGAACGCTGATTGGTCGAGAGGGCAGCTGAAGAATGTGTGAAATGACTTAAATAGCGCCGGAGACTCATGCGCTCAGAAGAGCAGAACATCTCCAGCACACACACACACACACACACACTCACAGATACTGGGGTTTCTGTGTTATTAGCGTCTCTCTGCAGCATCGGGGGAAATCAGGGAATCATGGCTCTGAGAGGACTCGTGTTGTGTCTGTTATTGTGGAGTTCCGAGAGCAGCAGACACGCAGGTGAGGACAAACTCTTTCCTTTGGTCCTATTGTGTGTTTTTCATACTCGTGCGCGCGCTCACATCTCTCCAAATCCGCAGAAATGCCCGACGACGACACCGTGTTCGACCTGTTCGAGCTCTCGCATCTGCATAAGAAGCATCACGGGGTGAGTTTGGTGAAGGGACCCGATCCATACAGCCCCGCGTACAAGATCCTGAACCCGAACCTGATCCCCTCCGTGCCCGAGCTCTCCTTCAGGGACCTGATCTACTCCATCCAGAGCGAGAGAGGCTTCATCTTCACCGCCAGCCTCAAACAAGCCAAGCGCACCCGGGGCAGCCTGATCTCCGTGGAGAGGACCGACGGCACCGGCTCCGTCTTTGAGATCATATCCAACGGAAAGGCCAACACGGTGGACCTGGTGTACTGGACCGCGAGCGGACAGCACGTGGTCTCCATCGAGGACGTGAACGTGGCGAACGGACACTGGAGGAACATCACGGTGTTTGTGCAGGAGGATCGCGCACAGGTTTATGTGGGATGCGAGGAGATCAACACTCAAGAGCTCGATGTTCCGATCCAGCAGATCCTGAGTCAGGAGAGCGCGGACATCGCGAGCCTGAGGATCGCCAAAGGAGCCGCCAAATCCGATCGCTTCATGGTGAGTAGAGCCTGGGTTTTGGTTATTCTATTTGCATTTAATGCCGTTCAATTCATGCGTAAAGACGAGGAGTTTGGACACGCGTAAAGACGCGCGTAATGCGCGCGAAAGCGAGTGTTTTTGTTTTACAGTCTCTGTGTTACAGTCGCTGCTGGAGGGTTTTTTTCCCTGTTAGTCTCGGGGTTTGACCACTATCCCATTTTTTCTTTTTTCCAGGGAGTTCTCCAGAATGTGCGATTTGTTTTTGGAACGACGCTGGACGCGATTTTGCGCAATAGAGGATGCGAGAGCTGTAAGTGTTTTATCTATTGATAAAGGCTGCAAAACACATGCTTTTAATTGTGTTAAATGTTGAAAACTGTCAAATAAAGTCTATAAAAAAAATAAACGTTTTATTTAATATTGAAAAATGTCAAATTTTTTGCACTTTGCCTGGCGCTAGTACACTCTAAAAAAAAAAAAAGGTTCTATATGGCACCAAAAATGGTTCTTGGCTCGTAATCATAGGGGAACCTTTTTTAGTGCTATATAGCCCCAAGTGGTTCTTCAGAGGTGCTATATAGTCAAAGAACCGCTGAAGAACCACTGAAACACCAAAATTGGTGCTATATAGCACTAAAAAAGGTTCCCCTATGATTACAAGCCAAGAACCATTTTTGGTGCCATATAGAACCTTTTTTTTAGAGTGTAATACTGAAGTCATGGGTTCGATTCCGAGGGGAAGCAAGAACTAATAACATTTAATAAATGCATAACTGTAAACGAATTGAATAAAGATCAGTGAATATTTTGACAGCAACCTTCATCACAGATGATATCATGAGCTTGAGGAACTCCGTGAATGGATCCAGTCCGGCCATCCGCACCGATTACACCGGACACAAGACTAAAGGTCAGATGATCGCCATGCGTTTGTGGTGTGTCTGGGGTCTCGGCATTGACTCAAGGCGTTAACGTCAGAATCCCTTTCCCTCTTCAGGTCTGCAGGACATCTGCGGTTTCTCCTGCGATGATCTGACCAGCATGTTTACGGAGCTCAAGGGACTCGGTGTGGTGGTGAAGCAGTTGTCAAACGAGCTCATCAAAGTGGTGAGGATCAAAACCAGATCTGTCTGACGTTCATGCATGTGTCTCTCCACCCTGCTATAGATATCCATCCCTTAGTTATCCCACATGAGCCTCACATGAAATGAAAGTCCTTTCTAATGACGGGTTCTCTGTGCTCTTCAGACACTCGAAAGCAACCAGTTTAAAATCTACAGCAGCGTTTGTCTGCACAACGGCATTGTTTACAGAGACAAAGACGAGTGGACGGTGGACAGCTGCACGCACTGCACATGTCAGGTACAGGTCTTGGCTTTTCTCTTCATTTATACGGGTTAGTCCTGGTTTAGTGCAGGACCAGATTTGACGGTTAAGTTAGTGTTGGGAGGAGGGAAACAGGTGCTGAAAGTCTTTCACTGCACACATGCTTCTAAATGGCCGAGATTCAGGAATGTTTTAATTGGTGAGGGATACCCGCTGACTTTGGTTTCCGGTGAGACCAGTGTGTGTGTGTGTTAGTGTGTGTGCGGTTGTGGCCGCTGACTCAGTCTGTATTCTCCACCCTCATGCTGGCCACATTAAAACACTTTGTTAGTCCAGTCAGATGTATTCCCCTGCTGCCCGCTCAGAGTTTATATCACCACAAGATTTTCCAGGGGTCACTTTTTATTGGCTAACTGAAATCCAGCAGAGAGGCGTTTATTTCTCATTCGTTATGTGCAGCTGTCGGGATCGTCCCATTAAAGGGTTAGTTCACCCAAAAATGAAAATTCTGTCATTAATTCCTCACCCTCATGTCGTTCGACACCCGTCAGACCTCCGTTCATCTTCAGACACAAATGAAGATATTTTAGTGTAAAGCTGATGCTGAGAAAGGCTTCAGATAGGCCTCCATTGGCATTCAGTACATTTACACTCACAAGACCCATAAAAGGCACTAAAAACGTTGTTACAAAGTCCATCTCACCACAGTGACTCTACAATCATTTTACGATGCGACGACAATAGTTTTTGTGCGAAAAAAAAAATCAAAATAACACCTTTATCCAGCTTGTTCTTGTCTTCCGTGTGTGTCTCCACGACGCATGCGCGAGAATATGAGCAGATCCGGCGTTCGGACACATGACCCAGAAGAGATTTGTTTTACGAGCAGAGGAAGACGCGCGTATCTCAGCTGTTGAATTCTACACTGATCGTGCTTTAGGTCTCGGTGTAGTTCTCAAAATGGGGTTAAAGTGGCATTTCATGGATTCCCGAATGCCGGATCTGCTCATATTCTCACGCATGCGTCGTGGAGACACACACGGAAGACAAGAACAAGCTGGATAAAGGTGTTATTTAGATTTTTTTTTGCGCACAAAAACTATTGTCGTCGCATCGTAAAATTATTGTAGAGTCACTGTGGTGAGATGGACTTTGTAACGACGTTTTAAGTGCCTTTTATGGGTCTTGTGAGTGTAAATGTACTGAATGCCAATGGAGGCCTATCTGAAGCCTTTCAGAGCATCAGATTTCAATAAAAATATCTTCATTTGTGTCTGAAGATGAACGGAGGTCTGACGGGTGTCCAACCACATGAGGGTGAGGAATTAATGACAGAATTTTCATTTTTGGGTGAACTAACCCTTAAAACTTGCTTCAAATATTTCACAGAACTCCGCCACTGTGTGCCGTGAAATCTCCTGCCCTCTCATGCCCTGCGCCAACGCCACTGTCCCAGATGGTGAATGCTGCCCACGCTGCGGAACACGTGAGTCCAGCTGTTGTTAAATCTCAACATTATGTAGGTCATCGATCGTCTGATCGTTGAACTCATCCGGTGTCCCTGTTTGAATATGTTCTCTGATTCTCTTCCTCAAGCGAGTGATGCGGGAGCAGAAGACGGCTGGTCGCCCTGGTCCGAATGGACACACTGTTCAGTGACCTGTGGCAGAGGCATTCAGCAGCGCGGACGCTCTTGTGACCGAATCAACAACAACTGCGATGGCACATCCGTGCAGACGAGAGACTGTTACACGCAAGAATGCGACAAACGCTGTGAGTTTAACAATCCGTCACTGGTCATATTCAGATCTTCATTCATGTAACAGAGGCCAGTAAGAGCTGTGTGTGTAAACCTCACTCCCCTGGCTCAATTAGACTAAAACTGCCTCATCGTCACGGCATCCTCAATAAACCCGTCTCCGGCTTGCTGCCTCCGATCTTTCGAATATTCCGATCTATTATGACCTCTGACCTGTAAAGTTGCCAGAATAATAATAATACGCTGTTTGTTAATTGGCCAGAGGAGAACTGCCCCCCCCGACTGAGTCTGGTTTCTCCAAGGTTTATTTTCCTCCATTCTGCTCCTGATGGGGTTTGGGTTGCCTCTGGCTTGGCTTGCTCAGTTGGGGACACTACATGTTCAACTAAACATCCAAATAAATCTTATTATTAAACTAATTTAACCATATAAACTAAATTACTGATCTAAAGCCCACACTGTCACTGTATGATAATTGAAATGAACTGATGACATCACCGTTTTCTCCGGAGCGGCTGTACGGCCGAATAAAATTCTGTTGCATTATTTTCCTGTTTAACACTGTGAAGCTGCTCTGAAACAATCTGTATTGTTAAAAGCGCTATATAAATAAACTTGACTAGACTTGACAAGAGACCCCTAAACCTCACTCACATCGGGTCACGGCACCACATGTAACTCGACCTGATCTGAGCTGAATTCAAACCGGTGACTTCGGCATGAGTGGCGGGCACACTAACAAGTACGTTAAAGATGTCAGTCTCTAGCGTACCCACCTCCCATACCGTAGTAACCAGTTCGAATTCAGCTAAGAGTGGGTCGTGTAGGACTGTTTAAATTTGGTGCCGTGACCCGGATGGGAGTGAGGTTTAGGGGGGTGAGTGTAACGTATGCCAGTAGGAGCTGAGCATGTAAACCTCACTCCCCTGACCTCAAGAGGCACGTTAGCGACTAATGGTAGAGACCGTGGTCTTTAGCATCCTTGTTAGCGTGCCCACCTCCCATGTCGTAGTCCTCAGTTCAAATTCTGCTTGAGTAGGACCGGTTACATTTGGTGCCATGACTCTGATGGGAGTGAGGTTTAGGGGGGTGACTGTAACGTAGGCCATTAAGAACTATACATGTAAACCTCACTCTCCTGGACTCAAGAAGCATGTTTGCGACAGATGCTTGAGACCATCTCCCATGTCGCAGTTTGAATCCCGCTCGGTTACAGGCAAGATGTTAAACACTTATTTCTGTTTTCATGCAGTCAAGCAGGATGGAGGCTGGAGCCACTGGTCTCCCTGGTCCTCCTGCTCAGTGACTTGTGGCGACGGCGTCATTACTCGCATCCGGCTGTGCAACTCCCCAACGCCTCAGATGGGCGGCAAAGACTGCGAGGGAGATGGTCGCCAGACCGAACCATGCCAGATGGCCCCATGCCCAGGTAAATGTCTGCCATATAACTTTTAGAGTATTTACAGCACTTAACCTGAAATCTCAACTGACGCTGCATTTCTCTCGGTGTCTCAGTGAATGGAGGTTGGGGACCCTGGTCACCATGGGACTCTTGCTCCGTCACATGCGGTGGAGGATTACAGCGCAGACACCGTTTGTGTAACAGCCCCGCTCCAAAACACGGTGGAAAAGAATGTCTGGGTGACTCCAAAGGAAGCCGGTTGTGCAACGCCCAGTTGTGTCCCGTTGGTGAGACACGCTTCATTGCTAAGGATCAAGCTAAAGATTCTTGTAACATTAAAATAACAGATTTCCATTCTCTCATAAACAGATGGATGTCTCTCTAACCCGTGCTTCGCTGGCGCCAAATGCACTAGCTTCCCCGATGGCTCCTGGACATGCGGCGAGTGTCCCGTTGGATACACTGGGGATGGAATCCATTGTCAAGACATTGATGAGGTGAGAATGTCATGCTAATGAGATGGATACTTCTAAATGGAGATATTGGTGTTTCTAAATATTCTTAATTTCGGCATCTGCAGTGCAAAGACGTTCCCGATGCCTGTTTTGTGCTCAATGGAGTCCATCAGTGTGAGAACACAGAACCGGGCTACAACTGCCTGCCTTGCCCACCACGCTACTCCGGACAGCAGCCCTTCGGCAGGGGAATGGAGCAGGCCATTGCCAATAAACAGGTAAGAGCAGTCTAGAACAAAGTCAACAATGGGAAGGGCCAGTTCTTTCTCCTTTCATCAAGTGCTAACCTCCATAAACTTGACTTTCTCACAGGTCTGCACACCAAGAAACCCATGTGAGGACGGCAGCCATGACTGCAATAAGAAAGCCAACTGCATCTACCTGGGAATCTTCTCCGACATCCTGTACCGCTGCGAATGTAAACCAGGCTATGCTGGGAACGGCTACATCTGCGGAGAGGACTCAGACCTGGACGGCTGGCCAAGCACGGACCTCCTCTGTGTGGAAAACGCCACCTACCACTGCAAGAAGGTATGTGACCATTTCCCTACCATATCCCGTTATACAACGAGGTTACAAAATCTTCATCAAAACATCTCTATTTTAGGACAATTGTCCTGACCTTCCCAACTCTGGGCAAGAAGACTATGACAAAGATGGAACTGGAGATGCTTGTGACAATGATGATGACAATGATGGGATCACTGATGACGGGGTAAGTCGTAAACACATTCTTCTTCTGCAAAAGCATTTAGAGATAGCATGCTACTGACTAGAAAAGAACAGAGTGAACAAAAGAGTGGTGGCTTCCGTCCAGCTGTGCTGGATCCCTTGGTTTAACATCCATAATTCAGCCCAAAAATTTGACTGGGCAAACAAACAGTCAGGCTCTTGCAGCCAAACACTGAATTCCTGCACAGCTGTGTCCCAAACCATCACATCCATGGCATATCGCTTAAGACATTAATTTTGTTCAGTGCTTTGCTATGATTTGTGAGTGTATTTATACATTTCGGTCGGTGAGGGAGAGAACGACTCCAGATGTTTTTCTATCGTTCTGTTTTCATCATTGGATCTTCTTGTTTTGAACCAGGACAATTGCCCGTTCACCTTCAACCCAAGACAGTACGACCATGATCACGATCAAGTTGGCGACCGATGCGATAACTGCCCATACGACAGTAATCCAGAACAGACTGACACCGACAACAATGGCGAGGGTGATGCATGTGCCATAGACATCGATGGTGATGGTGAGTAACACGTCATGAATCTTTCGTCATGTATCCTGGCACACAGGAAGGATATAGTAAGGAAACTAATTTATTTGTCCAGGCATTCTGAATGAGAAGGACAACTGTCCATATGTGTACAACACTGACCAGAGAGATTCTGACCTGGATGGAGTCGGAGACCACTGTGACAACTGCCCACTGGAGCACAACCCTGACCAGGTGAGATACTTCCTCTTGCTTTTTAAGACACGAGTGTGCAACCATGAACAGCAGATGATGAAGGTTTTGCATTAATCAATGTCATGTCACAGATTGACTCTGACTCGGACAACATCGGAGACAAGTGTGACAGCAACCAAGACATCGATGAGGATGGACATCAGAACAACCTTGACAACTGCCCCTACATCTCCAACGCAAACCAGGTCGACCACGACAAGGACGGGAAAGGAGACGCCTGCGATCATGACGATGACAATGATGGCGTACCTGATGAAAAAGACAACTGCCGACTCGCCTTCAACCCAGATCAACTGGATTCAGATGGTGAGTCAAACGCACTGGAGCTGATTTCAGTACAATTTCTGTATGATTCAATTCGTGCAA
The DNA here is from genome assembly GCF_949357685.1 of Gobio gobio. Classification (NCBI taxonomy): domain Eukaryota; kingdom Metazoa; phylum Chordata; class Actinopteri; order Cypriniformes; family Gobionidae; genus Gobio; species Gobio gobio. The sequence goes on along the minus strand of NC_137106.1, from coordinate 1,339,555 downwards.
GAATAAACTTCCACATGCTGAAGTTCCGTCTCTTTCCCCTGTCCAGGTGATGGCCGAGGTGACATTTGCAATAAGGACTTTGACCAAGATAACGTGCTGGATATTCATGATGTTTGCCCGGAGAACGTCGACATTAGTGCAACAGATTTCCGCAGGTTCCAGATGGTTCCCCTCGATCCCACAGGAACTTCCCAAATCGACCCCAACTGGGTCGTCCGTCACCAGGGGAAAGAGCTTCTTCAGACCGTCAACTGTGATCCCGGCATTGCCGTTGGTAAGTGGTTGAGAGGCACTGGCTCACACCAGTTCATCGTCTACATCCAAACGCTAACGTTCTTGTTGTTTCTCAGGTTATGATGAGTTCAATGCCGTGGACTTCAGCGGCACGTTCTTCATCAACACAGACCGTGACGACGACTATGCCGGCTTTGTTTTTGGCTACCAATCCAGCTCACGCTTCTATGTGGTGATGTGGAAACAGATCACACAGACCTACTGGTCTCACACGCCCACCAAAGCCCAGGGCTACTCTGGACTCTCCATTAAAGTAGTGAACTCCACTACAGGACCGGGCGAACATCTCAGGAACGCTTTATGGCACACCGGAGACACCGAAGGACAGGTACGTATCGTTCTCAAGCTGAGCATTCGAGTGATGGTTTTGGCTTTTGAAATGCCCCACTCATCTTATTTCTGACCGTTTGCAGGTGCGTACCCTTTGGCACGATCCCAAGAACATTGGCTGGAAGGATTACACTGCCTACAGATGGCAGCTGATCCACAGACCCAAAACCGGACACATCCGGTAAGTCAGGATGGTCAACTGAGATCAAGATTTGTCTTAGTTACTATCCAACAGCTTTACTCACTGCTCTTCTTTTGATTCTTTCCAGAGTTATTATGTACGAGGGCAAGAAAATCATGGCTGATTCGGGAAGCATCTATGACAAGACGTACGCTGGAGGAAGACTTGGCCTATTTGTCTTCTCTCAAGAGATGGTTTACTTCTCAGATCTCAAATACGAATGCCGAGGTAAACCATTTGGATGGTTTTAAACAATATGGCTCTTAATGGTGTTCTGGCAAAGCTCATGAGTGGTTTTTGACTCTCTTGCAGATGTATAACGACCCCATCATCGTTTTCCCGAAGGACGTGCCCGCTATTTGTTCTTTTATGTCGGTTTGTGTGTTATAAAACTCTTCTGTGGTGGAATCGAGGACCAAACGTGGAGGGCAGAAACTGTGTCTAAACGAGGAGCAGGTCCAGGTCCATCAACTCTTTCATCTCATTGAATCTCAACTGGAGTCTCAATCAGTTTCTTATTGTTTGGTGGGTGAAGGGAAGCTCAGGTCTGCTGTGGACTATGATCGTGACAGAAAGGAGTCGCTTGTGAACTGAAGTAAAAGCTTCTCCTGGATTGATTCTGGTGGGTTTGAGATCCCACCGGAGGAGCTGTTGACGCACAGGACGGACGGACTTCTGCATGGACGTTTGTCATTGAGACATCCAGATCTTCAGGACTCAATGATTCCATAAAAACCCCTCGCTTTCGATCACATTCAGTCATCGATGTTGACAGCCAAAGAGTCTTAATTTCACTGTTTATAGAGTGGAGTCTTTCTCAGGGCTAGAAGGACCTTCGTGACGGGAGGAAGCTCATGTCTTAGATTAATACACAGATGTCCCGATGAGCATAAATGAAAAAGGAAGCGGAGAGATTACAGAGGTGCACTTGTTTGATTTATTTATTGTGTTGAGAGGAGATGGATCATCTCAGAGCCACTTATTACTGAAACAAACAAGAACAACTGGAGCTTTGAGAGCGTTTCCTTCAGGCCTGGAGGAACAAACTGGGGTGAATTAAAATGAACAGACCCCAACAGCAACATAGTGTTGGCCCAGATCCGGGTCAAATGTGACCCTGGAGCTCAATAGCAGTTCTGCGTCTCACGGGTATATCTGTGGCAATAGCCTACTAAAATTTTTATGGGTCAAAATGATCCAAAAATCATTAGGATATTAAGATCATGTTCCATGAAGATATTTCTACCATAAATATATCATAAATGTATTATTAGTAGTAATATGCATTGCTACGGACTTCATTTGGACAACTTTTAAGGAGTTTTTCTCAATATACATTTTTTTTTCACACTTTCAAAATAGTTCGGCCAAATATTGGTTTTGTGGTCCAGGGTCACATGTGGATCCCACGTGTGGGCCGGATCTGGGCCAACACCATGTTGCTGTCTGGGGAATGTGACGTAAACATACAAATATTACCTCACTGTTGTATAATTGAACTCAACAAAAGTTACACATGATATTAGTGCCATTTATAAGTCAGTATTTTGTTCTAGAGCTACTGTATGTAGTTAAACATTCCTTCTGTAAATAATACAATTTTTTTAACGATATGCCCCAGTAGAACCTGAATGGAAAGTTGTTAATATAAATAGTTTGTGCCTAATTAATGAGGTCTTTTTAAAGTAAGTTATTGATAAAGTTTTTTTTATGTCATATGTGTACATATATGCTATTTAAATAATTTATAATGAACTGTAACCTGACATCTGAAGTATTTGTATAAACTGTTTGCACACTGATGAGGATTTTCTATGTTTAGGGATGCTTTAGTGTCAGTATTGTTACCAGTTTTACTCAATAATGTTGTTTAATTCTTATCAATCATTTTGTAAAATGACATGAACAATAAATAATTTTAAGTAAAAATGCAAATCTTTTCTTTTTAGTGAAGCACTTTAAACTCCAGAATGAGCTGAAATGACATCCTCCCCTTGAGCTTAATCATACAGTCAGAAGGCCTGATTTTACACTAAAAACCTCAACGCTCACCAAGAAATCCAGCCCGTTTTTATGGGCAATGGCTGTGGTTTGGTTTAGGGTTACAGCTACAATAAAAGCTAATTTGGCCAAAAGAGTCTTATTTCGTCACAATCTTTCACATGAAATCCCGGGATCATTTATCAGCAAACTCACGGCTCACCTTCAAGGTCAGGAATGCTGGGAATGTCGGAGTCGCTGTAACATGTCCATATGAACACGACTCCTCATTCACCATCAAACCACGCTTTACACTCAATCTACAAGATTTTAATGTTTTTAAGAGTGGTCTTTTCTGCTGCATTTATAAAAATACAGTACAAATTGTGAAACATTATTAAATATATAGTAAAAATATAATTTATTCTTGTGATCAAAGCTGAATTATCATCATTACTCCAGTCTTCAGTGTCACATGATCCTTCACTGAACATTCTCATGTTATTATGAGTGTTGAAAACTGTTCATATTTTTGTGGAAACTGATACATTTTATTTTTCAGGATTCTTTGATGAACAAAGTTTGAAGAGCAGTATTTATTTGAATATTTTTTATCAATTTAACGCATCCTTGCTCAATAAATCCATTAATTTCTTTAAAAAAAATAATTTTACAGTAGTGAACTTGTTAATAAACCATAATATTCACCTTCTATGAGGTTATCTCAGGTCCTCGAACACGTTTATGAAGAAAGAAAAGGAGAAGCGGGTCAGGCGGTTCAGATGGATTTGATCCATATATATTTTTTGGGGTTAATCAAAAGCTCATGACATGAATAAAAAGACATATTGGTTTGATTTTTGAAAAGGAACATTTTATTTTGTCCTCTTACGTTGTACTTCAGCTGTCCTTCAGTCTGATTGTGATCCTGACGCTGGCACACACATCAGAGACTCAATGACAAACACACGTTCATGTACTTATTGTGCAACTATAAAAGCACGATTATGAAAGTGCAAAATATAAAACAGAAAAGCATTCTTCTTCAAATTTCATGCCTTTGAAATCCAAAGTTCAGTAGTCTCCTCGCTCCGTCAGATCCGAGGTGGAGAGACAGGGAGACGCGAGCATCATCCCGAGAGAAGCTTCTGATGAAGATCCAGCAGGAGATCGGAGGATTTCATCCTCACACTCCAGCAGCAGATTCCTCATCTCATCATCGGACAGACGAAACGACTGCCAAGAGAAGAACGGCACTCAATCAGATCGTGAACTAGATTTACACACCACAGAAGTGATGGCGTAAAAGGGCTAATGGCTTCCCTCGGGGTACGAGAGGCTTGAGTTCAGACCGCCAACATTTAACACCATCACCTAGCATCTGTAAAACTGCATCTCCATCTTAAATATATCTCTAAACTACAGCTCATGCTCTCAGTGACAGTTAGTTGATGCGTTCATGAGCTCAAGGTTAGATTATTGTAATGTTGATGAGCTGTAGATTATTGTAATGTTGATGAGCTGTAGATTATTGTAATGATGATGAGCTCTAGATTATTGTAATGTTGATGAGCTGTAGATTATTGTAATGTTGATGAGCTGTAGATTATTGTAATGTTGATGAGCTGTAGATTATTGTATTGTAGATGAGCTGTAGATTATTGTAATGTTGATGAGCTGTAGATTATTGTAATGATGATGAGCTCTAGATTATTGTAATGTTGATGAGCTGTAGATTATTGTAATGTTCATGAGCTGTAGATTATTGTAATGTTGATGAGCTGTAGATTATTGTAATGTTGATGAGCTGTAGATTATTGTAATGTTGATGAGCTGTAGATTATTGTATTGTAGATGAGCTGTAGATTATTGTAATGTTGATGAGCTGTAGATTATTGTAATGTTGATGAGCTGTAGATTATTGTAATGTTCATGAGCTGTAGATTATTGTAATGATGATGAGCTGTAGATTATTGTAATGTTGATGAGCTGTAGATTATTGTAATGTTCATGAGCTGTAGATTATTGTAATGATGATGAGCTGTAGATTATTGTAATGTTCATGAGCTGTAGATTATTGTAATGTTGATGAGCTGTAGATTATTGTAATGTTGATGAGCTGTAGATTATTGTAATGTTGATGAGCTGTAGATTATTGTAATGTTCATGAGCTGTAGATTATTGTAATGTTGATGAGCTGTAGATTATTGTAATGTTCATGAGCTGTAGATTATTGTAATGATGATGAGCTGTAGATTATTGTAATGTTGATGAGCTGTAGATTATTGTAATGTTGATGAGCTGTAGATTATTGTAATGTTGATGAGCTGTAGATTATTGTAATGTTGATGAGCTGTAGATTATTGTAATGTTGATGAGCTGTAGATTATTGTATTGTAGATGAGCTGTAGATTATTGTAATGTTGATGAGCTGTAGATTATTGTAATGTTGATGAGCTGTAGATTATTGTAATGTTCATGAGCTGTAGATTATTGTAATGATGATGAGCTGTAGATTATTGTAATGTTGATGAGCTGTAGATTATTGTAATGTTGATGAGCTGTAGATTATTGTAATGATGATGAGCTGTAGATTATTGTAATGTTGATGAGCTGTAGATTATTGTAATGCTCATGAGCTGTAGATTATTGTAATGATGATGAGCTGTAGATTATTGTAATGTTGATGAGCTGTAGATTATTGTAATGCTCATGAGCTGTAGATTATTGTAATGATGATGAGCTGTAGATTATTGTAATGTTCATGAGCTGTAGATTATTGTAATGATGATGAGCTGTAGATTATTGTAATGTTGATGAGCTGTAGATTATTGTAATGATGATGAGCTGTAGATTATTGTAATGTTGATGAGCTGTAGATTATTGTAATGTTGATGAGCTGTAGATTATTGTAATGCTCATGAGCTGTAGATTATTGTAATGATGATGAGCTGTAGATTATTGTAATGTTGATGAGCTGTAGATTATTGTAATGATGATGAGCTGTAGATTATTGTAATGTTGATGAGCTGTAGATTATTGTAATGTTGATGAGCTGTAGATTATTGTAATGTTGATGAGCTGTAGATTATTGTAATGATGATGAGCTGTATATTATTGTAATGATGATGAGCTGTATATTATTGTAATGTTGATGAGCTGTAGATTATTGTAATGTTGATGAGCTGTAGATTATTGTAATGATGATGAGCTGTAGATTATTGTAATGATGATGAGCTGTAGATTATTGTAATGTTGATGAGCTGTAGATTATTGTAATGTTCATGAGCTGTAGATTATTGTAATGATGATGAGCTGTAGATTATTGTAATGTTGATGAGCTGTAGATTATTGTAATGTTCATGAGCTGTAGATTATTGTAATGATGATGAGCTGTAGATTATTGTAATGTTGATGAGCTGTATATTATTGTAATGTTGATGAGCTGTAGATTATTGTAATGATGATGAGCTGTAGATTATTGTAATGTTGATGAGCTGTAGATTATTGTAATGTTCATGAGCTGTAGATTATTGTAATGATGATGAGCTGTAGATTATTGTAATGTTGATGAGCTGTAGATTATTGTAATGTTCATGAGCTGTAGATTATTGTAATGCTCATGAGCTGTAGATTATTGTAATGTTGATGAGCTGTAGATTATTGTAATGTTGATGAGCTGTAGATTATTGTAATGTTCATGAGCTGTAGATTATTGTAATGTTCATGAGCTGTAGATTATTGTAATGTTCATGAGCTGTAGATTATTGTAATGATGATGAGCTGTAGATTATTGTAATGTTGATGAGCTGTAGATTATTGTAATGTTGATGAGCTGTAGATTATTGTAATGTTGATGAGCTGTAGATTATTGTAATGATGATGAGCTCTAGATTATTGTAATGTTGATGAGCTGTAGATTATTGTAATGTTGATGAGCTGTAGATTATTGTAATGTTGATGAGCTGTAGATTATTGTAATGTTGATGAACTGTAGATTATTGTAATGTTGATGAGCTGTAGATTATTGTAATGATGATGAGCTCTAGATTATTGTAATGTTGATGAGCTGTAGATTATTGTAATGTTCATGAGCTGTAGATTATTGTAATGTTGATGAGCTGTAGATTATTGTAATGTTGATGAGCTGTAGATTATTGTAATGTTGATGAGCTGTAGATTATTGTAATGTTGATGAGCTGTAGATTATTGTAATGTTGATGAGCTGTAGATTATTGTAATGATGATGAGCTCTAGATTATTGTAATGATGATGAGCTGTAGATTATTGTAATGTTGATGAGCTGTAGATTATTGTAATGTTGATGAGCTGTAGATTATTGTAATGTTCATGAGCTGTAGATTATTGTAATGTTCATGAGCTGTAGATTATTGTAATGTTGATGAACTGTAGATTATTGTAATGTGCATGAGCTGTAGATTATTGTAATGTTGATGAGCTGTAGATTATTGTAATGTTGATGAACTGTAGATTATTGTAATTTTCATGAGCTGTAGATTATTGTAATGTTGATGAGCTGTAGATTATTGTAATGTTGATGAACTGTAGATTATTGTAATGTTCATGAGCTGTAGATTATTGTAATGTTGATGAGCTGTAGATTATTGTAATGATGATGAGCTGTAGATTATTGTAATGTTGATGAGCTGTAGATTATTGTAATGTTCATGAGCTGTAGATTATTGTAATGTTGATGAGCTGTAGATTATTGTAATGTTGATGAGCTGTAGATTATTGTAATGTTGATGAGCTGTAGATTATTGTAATGATGATGAGCTGTAGATTATTGTAATGTTGATGAGCTGTAGATTATTGTAATGTTGATGAACTGTAGATTATTGTAATGTTCATGAGCTGTAGATTATTGTAATGTTGATGAGCTGTAGATTATTGTAATGTTGATGAGCTGTAGATTATTGTAATGATGATGAGCTGTAGATTATTGTAATGTTGATGAGCTGTAGATTATTGTAATGTTCATGAGCTGTAGATTATTGTAATGTTGATGAGCTGTAGATTATTGTAATGTTGATGAGCTGTAGATTATTGTAATGATGATGAGCTGTAGATTATTGTAATGATGATGAGCTGTAGATTATTGTAATGTTGATGAGCTGTAGATTATTGTAATGTTCATGAGCTGTAGATTATTGTAATGTTGATGAGCTGTAGATTATTGTAATGATGATGAGCTGTAGATTATTGTAATGATGATGAGCTGTAGATTATTGTAATGTTGATGAGCTGTAGATTATTGTAATGTTGATGAGCTGTAGATTATTGTAATGTTGATGAGCTGTAGATTATTGTAATGATGATGAGCTGTAGATTATTGTAATGTTGATGAGCTGTAGATTATTGTAATGATGATGAGCTGTAGATTATTGTAATGTTGATGAGCTGTAGATTATTGTAATGTTGATGAGCTGTAGATTATTGTAATGTTGATGAGCTGTAGATTATTGTAATGTTGATGAGCTGTAGATTATTGTAATGATGATGAGCTGTAGATTATTGTAATGATGATGAGCTGTAGATTATTGTAATGTTGATGAGCTGTAGATTATTGTAATGTTGATGAACTGTAGATTATTGTAATGTTGATGAGCTGTAGATTATTGTAATGATGATGAGCTGTAGATTATTGTAATGTTGATGAGCTGTAGTTTATTGTAATGTTAATGAGCTGTAGATTATTGTAATGTTGATGAGCTGTAGATTATTGTAATGTTAATGAGCTGTAGATTATTGTAATGTTGATGAGCTGTAGATTATTGTAATGTTAATGAGCTGTAGATTATTGTAATGTTCATGAGCTGTAGATTATTGTAATGTTGATGAGCTGTAGATTATTGTAATGTTCATGAGCTGTAGATTATTGTAATGTTGATGAGCTGTAGATTATTGTAATGTTAATGAGCTGTAGATTATTGTAATGTTGATGAGCTGTAGATTATTGTAATGTTAATGAGCTGTAGATTATTGTAATGTTCATGAGCTGTAGATTATTGTAATGTTGATGAGCTGTAGATTATTGTAATGATGATGAGCTGTAGATTATTGTAATGTTGATGAGCTGTAGATTATTGTAATGTTGATGAGCTGTAGATTATTGTAATGTTGATGAGCTGTAGATTATTGTAATGTTGATGAGCTGTAGATTATTGTAATGATGATGAGCTGTAGATTATTGTAATGTTGATGAGCTGTAGATTATTGTAATGATGATGAGCTGTAGATTATTGTAATGTTGATGAGCTGTAGATTATTGTAATGATGATGAGCTGTAGATTATTGTAATGTTGATGAGCTGTAGATTATTGTAATGTTCATGAGCTGTAGATTATTGTAATGTTGATGAGCTGTAGATTATTGTAATGTTGATGAGCTGTAGATTATTGTAATGTTGATGAGCTGTAGATTATTGTAATGTTCATGAGCTGTAGATTATTGTAATGTTGATGAGCTGTAGATTATTGTAATGATGATGAGCTGTAGATTATTGTAATGATGATGAGCTGTAGATTATTGTAATGATGATGAGCTGTAGATTATTGTAATGTTGATGAGCTGTAGATTATTGTAATGTTGATGAGCTGTAGATTATTGTAATGTTGATGAGCTGTAGATTATTGTAATGTTGATGATGAGCTGTAGATTATTGTAATGTTGATGAGCTGTAGATTATTGTAATGTTGATGAGCTGTAGATTATTGTAATGATGATGAGCTGTAGATTATTGTAATGATGATGAGCTGTAGATTATTGTAATGTTGATGAGCTGTAGATTATTGTAATGTTGATGAGCTGTAGATTATTGTAATGTTGATGAGCTGTAGATTATTGTAATGTTGATGAGCTGTAGATTATTGTAATGTTGATGAGCTGTAGATTATTGTAATGTTGATGAGCTGTAGATTATTGTAATGTTGATGAGCTGTATATTATTGTAATGATGATGAGCTGTAGATTATTGTAATGTTGATGAGCTGTAGATTATTGTAATGATGATGAGCTGTAGATTATTGTAATGATGATGAGCTGTAGATTATTGTAATGATGATGAGCTGTAGATTATTGTAATGTTGATGAGCTGTAGATTATTGTAATGTTGATGAGCTGTAGATTATTGTAATGTTGATGAGCTGTAGATTATTGTAATGTTGATGAGCTGTAGATTATTGTAATGTTGATGAGCTGTATATTATTGTAATGATGATGAGCTGTAGATTATTGTAATGTTGATGAGCTGTAGATTATTGTAATGTTGATGAGCTGTAGATTATTGTAATGATGATGAGCTGTAGATTATTGTAATGATGATGAGCTGTAGATTATTGTAATGATGATGAGCTGTAGATTATTGTAATGTTGATGAGCTGTAGATTATTGTAATGATGATGAGCTGTAGATTATTGTAATGATGATGAGCTGTAGATTATTGTAATGATGATGAGCTGTAGATTATTGTAATGTTGATGAGCTGTAGATTATTGTAATGATGATGAGCTGTAGATTATTGTAATGATGATGAGCTGTAGATTATTGTAATGATGATGAGCTGTAGATTATTGTAATGATGATGAGCTGTAGATTATTATAATGTTGATGAGCTGTAGATTATTGTAATGATGATGAGCTGTAGATTATTGTAATGATGATGAGCTGTAGATTATTGTAATGTTGATGAGCTGTAGATTATTGTAATGTTGATGAGCTGTAGATTATTGTAATGTTCATGAGCTGTAGATTATTGTAATGTTGATGAGCTGTAGATTATTGTAATGTTCATGAGCTGTAGATTATTGTAATGTTGATGAGCTGTAGATTATTGTAATGTTCATGAGCTGTAGATTATTGTAATGTTGATGAGCTGTAGATTATAGTAATGTTGATGAGCTGTAGATTATTGTAATGTTGATGAGCTGTAGATTATTGTAATGTTGATGAGCTGTAGATTATTGTAATGTTCATGAGCTGTAGATTATTGTAATGTTGATGAGCTGTAGATTATTGTAATGTTGATGAGCTGTAGATTATTGTAATGATGATGAGCTGTAGATTATTGTAATGTTGATGAGCTGTAGATTATTGTAATGATGATGAGCTGTAGATTATTGTAATGTTGATCAGCTGTAGATTATTGTAATGATGATGAGCTGTAGATTATTGTAATGTTGATGAGCTGTAGATTATTGTAATGATGATGAGCTGTAGATTATTGTAATGTTGATGAGCTGTAGATTATTGTAATGTTGATGAGCTGTAGATTATTGTAATGTTGATGAGCTGTAGATTATTGTAATGATGATGAGCTGTAGATTATTGTAATGATGATGAGCTGTAGATTATTGTAATGATGATGAGCTGTAGATTATTGTAATGATGATGAGCTGTAGATTATTGTAATGATGATGAGCTGTAGATTATTGTAATGTTGATGAGCTGTAGATTATTGTAATGATGATGAGCTGTAGATTATTGTAATGTTGATGAGCTGTAGATTATTGTAATGTTGATGAGCTGTAGATTATTGTAATGTTGATGAGCTGTAGATTATTGTAATGATGATGAGCTGTAGATTATTGTAATGATGATGAGCTGTAGATTATTGTAATGATGATGAGCTGTAGATTATTGTAATGATGATGAGCTGTAGATTATTGTAATGTTGATGAGCTGTAGATTATTGTAATGATGATGAGCTGTAGATTATTGTAATGTTGATGAGCTGTAGATTATTGTAATGATGATGAGCTGTAGATTATTGTAATGATGATGAGCTGTAGATTATTGTAATGATGATGAGCTGTAGATTATTGTAATGTTGATGAGCTGTAGATTATTGTAATGATGATGAGCTGTAGATTATTGTAATGATGATGAGCTGTAGATTATTGTAATGATGATGAGCTGTAGATTATTGTAATGTTGATGAGCTGTAGATTATTGTAATGATGATGAGCTGTAGATTATTGTAATGATGATGAGCTGTAGATTATTGTAATGATGATGAGCTGTAGATTATTGTAATGATGATGAGATGTAGATTATTGTAATGTTGATGAGCTGTAGATTATTGTAATGTTGATGAGCTGTAGATTATTGTAATGATGATGAGCTGTAGATTATTGTAATGTTGATGAGCTGTAGATTATTGTAATGATGATGAGCTGTAGATTATTGTAATGATGATGAGCTCTAGATTATTGTAATGTTGATGAGCTGTAGATTATTGTAATGTTGATGAGCTGTAGATTATTGTAATGATGATGAGCTGTAGATTATTGTAATGATGATGAGCTGTAGATTATTGTAATGTTCATGAGCTGTAGATTATTGTAATGATGATGAGCTGTAGATTATTGTAATGTTGATGAGCTGTAGATTATTGTAATGTTGATGAGCTGTAGATTATTGTAATGTTGATGAGCTGTAGATTATTGTAATGTTCATGAGCTGTAGATTATTGTAATGTTGATGAGCTGTAGATTATTGTAATGTTGATGAGCTGTAGATTATTGTAATGATGATGAGCTGTAGATTATTGTAATGATGAGCTGTAGATTATTGTAATGTTGATGAGCTGTAGATTATTGTAATGTTGATGAGCTGTAGATTATTGTAATGTTGATGAGCTGTAGATTATTGTAATGTTGATGAGCTGTAGATTATTGTAATGTTGATGAGCTGTAGATTATTGTAATGTTGATGAGCTGTAGATTATTGTAATGTTCATGAGCTGTAGATTATTGTAATGTTCATGAGCTGTAGATTATTGTAATGTTGATGAGCTGTAGATTATTGTAATGTTGATGAGCTGTAGATTATTGTAATGTTGATGAGCTGTAGATTATTGTAATGTTGATGAGCTGTAGATTATTGTAATGATGATGAGCTGTAGATTATTGTAATGTTCATGAGCTGTAGATTATTGTAATGTAGATGAGCTGTAGATTATTGTAATGTTCATGAGCTGTAGATTATTGTAATGTTGATGAGCTGTAGATTATTGTAATGTTGATGAGCTGTAGATTATTGTAATGATGATGAGCTGTAGATTATTGTAATGTTGATGAGCTGTAGATTATTGTAATGATGATGAGCTGTAGATTATTGTAATGATGATGAGCTGTAGATTATTGTAATGTTGATGAGCTGTAGATTATTGTAATGATGATGAGCTGTAGATTATTGTAATGTTGATGAGCTGTAGATTATTGTAATGTTGATGAGCTGTAGATTATTGTAATGATGATGAGCTGTAGATTATTGTAATGTTGATGAGCTGTAGATTATTGTAATGATGATGAGCTGTAGATTATTGTAATGTTGATGAGCTGTAGATTATTGTAATGATGATGAGCTGTAGATTATTGTAATGTTGATGAGCTGTAGATTATTGTAATGTTGAATTTGGTCAATTCACATGATTTGGTCAATTCACTCGATTTGGTCAATTCCCTCGATTTGGTCAATTCACTCAATTTGGTCAATTCACACGATTTGGTAAATTCCCTCGATTTGGTCAATTCCCTCGATTTGGTCAATTCCCTCGATTTGGTCAATTCCCTCGATTTGGTCAATTCACACGATTTGGTCAATTCCCTCGATTTGGTCAATTCCCTCGATTTGGTCAATTCCCTCGATTTGGTCAATTCCCTCGATTTGGTCAATTCACACGATTTGGTCAATTCCCTCAATTTGGTCAATTCACTCGATTTGGTCAATTCCCTCAATTTGGTCAATTCCCTTGATTTGGTCAATTCCCTCGATTTGGTCAATTCCCTCAATTTGGTCAATTCCCTCAATTTGGTCAATTCACTCGATTTGGTCAATTCCCTTGATTTGGTCAATTCCCTCAATTTGGTCAATTCCCTCAATTTGGTCAATTCCCTCAATTTGGTCAATTCCCTCGATTTGGTCAATTCCCTCAATTTGGTCAATTCCCTCGATTTGGTCAATTCACACGATTTGGTCAATTCCCTCAATTTGGTCAATTCACTCGATTTGGTCAATTCCCTCAATTTGGTCAATTCCCTTGATTTGGTCAATTCCCTCGATTTGGTCAATTCCCTCAATTTGGTCAATTCCCTCAATTTGGTCAATTCACTCGATTTGGTCAATTCCCTTGATTTGGTCAATTCCCTCAATTTGGTCAATTCCCTCAATTTGGTCAATTCCCTCAATTTGGTCAATTCCCTCGATTTGGTCAATTCCCTCAATTTGGTCAATTCCCTCGATTTGGTCAATTCCCTCAATTTGGTCAATTCCCTCAATTTGGTCAATTCACTCGATTTGGTCAATTCCCTTGATTTGGTCAATTCCCTCGATTTTGGTCAATTCACTCGATTTGGTCAATTCCCTCAATTTGGTCAATTCCCTCGATTTGGTCAATTCCCTCAATTTGGTCAATTCCCTCAATTTGGTCAATTCCCTCGATTTGGTCAATTCCCTCAATTTGGTCAATTCCCTCAATTTGGTCAATTCACTCGATTTGGTCAATTCCCTCGATTTGGTCAATTCCCTCAATTTGGTCAATTCCCTCAATTTGGTCAATTCCCTCGATTTGGTCAATTCCCTCGATTTGGTCAATTCCCTCAATTTGGTCAATTCACTCGATTTGGTCAATTCCCTCAATTTGGTCAATTCATTTGATTTGGTCAATTCCCTCAATTTGGTCAATTCACTCGATTTGGTCAATTCCCTCAATTTGGTCAATTCACTCGATTTGGTCAATTCCCTCGATTTGGTCAATTCCCTCAATTTGGTCAATTCCCTCGATTTGGTCAGTTCCCTCAATTTGGTCAATTCACACGATTTGGTCAATTCCCTCAATTTGGTCAATTCACTCGATTTGGTCAATTCCCTCAATTTGGTCAATTCACTCGATTTGGTCAATTCCCTCGATTTGGTCAATTCCCTCAATTTGGTCAATTCACTCGATTTGGTCAATTCACTCGATTTGGTCAGTTCCCTCCATTTGGTCAGTTCCCTCAATTTGGTCAATTCCCTTTATTTGGTCAATTCCCTCGATTTGGTCAATTCCCTCGATTTGGTCAATTCCCTTTATTTGGTCAATTCCCTTTATTTGGTCAATTCCCTCGATTTGGTCAATTCCCTTTATTTGGTCAATTCCCTCGATTTAGTCAATTCCCTCGATTTGGTCAATTCCCTTTATTTGGTCAATTCACTCGATTTGGTCAATTCCCTCGATTTGGTCAATTGGCTCTATTTGGTCAATTCCCTCGATTTGGTCAATTCCTTCAATTTGGTCAATTGGCTCTATTTGACCTGCACCATAAAAATCAAACCCAGAATCTGAACGTAATACAAGGGTTAAAATGTTTAGATATTTGTACTGGAAAACAAGGCAAAAATACATGGCAAGAACATGGATTTTCTGGGCAAGTTCGTCTTCATTTAGTTCAGCAGAATTTAAAGGTTAAATAAAGGTTCTTGACTGGCATCGATGGTTCCATGAAGAACCTTTGACATCCATTGCACAAAAGCTTCTTTACAGTGGAAAAAGTTACTTTTGATTAAAAGTGGCATTAGACAGACAGATGTGCGCTCATGCCTTCAGGTTTACGGCGGTGAGCGTCTGGCCTGCAAACGCCGGCTGAATAAGACTCACAGATGCGTGTGAAACACTAGTGAACCTCAGCTCCTTCACACACTCCCCTATAAACACACACCACGTTAAACTCCTGAAATGGCACATGGTGTGTGTGACAGGACTGGACACGGTTGCAGGATCTTCAGCTCATCCAGAGACACTAAAAGAGATCCTTCACCCAGAAATCATCATTCTCTCATCATTTACTACTTCATTGGAAACACAAACTCAGATATTTTGAGAAATGACTCTCTCCTCCAGAGATCATTGAGATCTTCATCTATGATCTGCAGCACATTTTTGAGCTTTTCATGTGAAGCTCAATACATAATACCGTGAAATACCGCATCTCTTCTGATCATTAATCAGTCATTTACATCAAACAGTCTCCGCAAAGCTTTTAACGTCTCGTGCCTCTTCAAACTGTTGACAGAAACTCAGCGACTCAGACTAAACATCTGAGAGACAGAAAAACACTGCTTTACGAGAGAGAGAGAGAGAGAGAGAGAGAGAGAGAAAGATTTAGATATGAGAATTTCAGTTGCTTCGAGTTCTATTTCCTAGAATGCATTAGTAGTGGTCACACGGTTCGTTCCACATGAGTCTGAATGAGTCGCATGAACTCGTGAACTGAGTCGTCTGAGTCTGAATGAATCAAATGAACTCACAAACTGAGTCGTCTGAGTCTGAATGAGTCGAATGAACTCGTGAACTGAGTCGTCTGAGTCTGAATGAATCAAATGAACTCACAAACTGAGTCGTCTGAGTCTGAATGAGTCGCATGAACTCACGAACTGAGTCGTCGGAGTCTGAATGAGTCGCATGAACTCATGAACTGAGTCGTCTGAGTCTGAATGAGTCGCATGAACTCGTGAATTGAGTCGTCTGATTCTGAATGAGTCGCATGAACTTGGGAAATGAGTCGTCTGATTCTGAATGAGTCGCATGAACTTGGGAAATGAGTTGTATGAGTCTGAATGAGTTGTCTGAGTCTGAATGAGTCGTCTGAGTCTGAATGAGTCGCATTAACTCGTGAACTGAGTCGTCTGAGTCTGAATGAGTCGCATGAACTCGTGAACTGAGTCGTCTGAGTCTGAATGAGTCGCATGAACTTGTGAATTTTGTCATCTGAGTCTGAATGAGTCGCATGAACTTGGGAAATGAGTTGTCTGAGTCTGAATGAGTCGCATTAACTCGTGAACTGTGTCGTCTGAGTCTGAATGAGTCGCATGAACTTGTGAACTGAGTCGTCTGAGTCTGAATGAGTCGCATTAACTCTTGTGAACTGAGTCGTCTGAGTCTGAATGAGTCGAATGAACTCGTGAACTGAGTCGTCTGATTCTGAATGAGTCGTCTGAGTCTGAATGAGTCGCATGAACTTGGGAAATGAGTCGTCTGAGTCTGAATGAGTCGAATGAACTCGTGAACTGAGTCGTCGGATTCTGAATGAGTCGTCTGAGTCTGAATGAGTCGCATGAACTTGGGAAATGAGTCGTCTGAGTCTGAATGAGTCGCATTAACTCTTGTGAACTGAGTCGTCTGAGTCTGAATGAGTCGAATGAACTCGTGAACTGAGTCGTCTGAGTCTGAATGAGTCGAATGAACTCGTGAACTGAGTCGTCTGATTCTGAATGAGTCGCATGAACTTGGGAAATGAGTCGTCTGAGTCTGAATGAGTCGCATGAACTTGGGAAATGAGTCGTCGGAGTCTGAATGAGTCGCATGAACTCATGAACTGAGTCGTCTGAGTCTAAATGAGTCGCATGAACTTGTGAACTGAGTCTGAATGAGTCGCATGAACTCGTGAACTGAGTCGTCTGAGTCTGAATGAGTCGCATGAACTACTGAACTAAGTCGTCTGATTGTAAATGAGTCGCATGAACTTGTGAACTGAATCGTCTGATTCTAAATGAGTCGCATGAACTTGTGAACTGAGTCGTCTGAGTCTAAATGAGTCGCATGAACTTGTGAACTGAATGATTCGTCTGAATGATTCGTCTGAACTCACGCTGCTGTGCTGAGTCGTCTGAGTCTGAATGATTCATCTGAACTCACGCTTCTGTGCTGAGTCTGAATGATTAGTCTGAACTCACACTGCTGTGCTGAGTCGTCTGAGTCTGAATGATTCGTCTGAATGTCAGAATGATTCGTCTGAACTCATGCTGCTGGGCTGAGTCGTCTGAGTCTGAATGATTCGTCTGAACTCACGCTGCTGTGCTGAGTCGTCTGAGTCTGAATGATTCGTCTTCGTCTGAATGATTCGTCTGAACTCACGCTTCTGTGCTGAGTCTGAATGATTCATCTGAACTCACGCTGCTGTGCTGAGTCGTCTGAGTCTGAATGATTCGTCTGAATGTCAGAATGATTCGTCTGAACTCATGCTGCTGGGCTGAGTCGTCTGAGTCTGAATGATTCTTCTGAATGTCAGAATGATTCGTCTGAACTCACGCTGCTGTGCTGAGTCGTCTGAGTCTGAATGATTCGTCTGAACTCACGCTGCTGTGCTGAGTCGTCTGAGTCTGAATGATTCGTCTTCGTCTGAATGATTCGTCTGAACTCACGCTGCTGTGCTGAGTCTGAATGATTCGTCAGAATGATTCGTCTGAACTCACGCTGCTGTGCTGAGTCTGAATGATTCGTCTTCGTCTGAATGATTCGTCTGAACTCACGCTGCTGTGCTGAGTCGTCTGAGTCTGAATGATTCGTCTTCGTCTGAATGATTCGTCTGAACTCACGCTGCTGTGCTGAGTCTGAATGATTCGTCTTCGTCTGAATGATTCGTCTGAACTCACGCTGCTGTGCTGAGTCGTCTGAGTCTGAATGATTCGTCTTCGTCTGAATGATTCGTCTGAACTCACGCTGCTGTGCTGAGTCGTCTGAGTCTGAATGATTCGTCTTCGTCTGAATGATTCGTCTGAACTCACGCTGCTGTGCTGAGTCGTCTGAGTCTGAATGATTCGTCTTCGTCTGAATGATTCGTCTGAACTCACGCTGCTGTGCTGAGTCTGAATGATTCGTCTTCGTCTGAATGATTCGTCTGAATGATTCGTCTGAACTCACGCTGCTGTGCTGAGTCGTCTGAGTCTGAATGATTCGTCTGAATGATTCGTCTGAACTCACGCTGCTGGGCTGAGTCTGAATGATTCGTCTGAATGATTCGTCTGAACTCACGCTGCTGTGCTGAGTCGTCTGAGTCTGAATGAGTCGTCTTCGTCTGAATGATTCGTCTGAACTCACGCTGCTGGGCTGAGTCTGAATGATTCGTCTGAATGATTCGTCTGAACTCACGCTGCTGTGCTGAGTCGTCTGAGTCTGAATGATTCGTCTTCATCTGAATGATTCGTCTGAATGATTCGTCTGAATGTCAGAATGATTTGTCTGAACTCACGCTGCTGTGCTGAGTCGTCTGAGTCTGAATGATTCGTCTTCGTCTGAATGATTCGTCTGAACTCACGCTGCTGTGCTGAGTCTGAATGATTCGTCTGAGTCTGAATGATTCGTCTGAATGATTCGTCTGAATGATTCGTCTGAACTCACGCTGCTGGGCTGAGTCGTCTGAGTCTGAATGATTCGTCTGAATGATTCGTCTGAACTCACGCTGCTGTGCTGACTCTCCTCCAGGAGCTGCAGCTGCTGCTGGATTTCTCGCAGGCGTCTCTCGTCTTCTCGTCTCTGTCTCGCGTCCCACAGGACTCGGTCTCCGCTGTTCTCCTCCAGACTCCCCTATAGCACAGTCAACAGATTTCATAGAATAAACTTGCTGAAATTGAAAAAAAAACTAATGTTGGACATTTGTGGAAAAGTAGTTTGAACTACAAGTGAAGTTTTGAGTTGTTTTGATTTGACGTCGAGAAATCCAAACACACATAAGAACGCAGAAAACAGGTCAGCAGTAGCGAGTGTGTGATTGTTCTGTGTTTAGATCACAAACAAATATAAAGCATATATTTAAATAATTTCCTGTCTGGCTCCTGTAATAACGACCTGAATGTGTCTGAATGAGTCGCATGAACTCGTGAACTGAGTCGTCTGAGTCTGAATGAGTCGCATGAACTCGTGAACTGAGTCGTCTGAGTCTGAATGAGTCGCATGAACTCGGGAAATGAGTCGTCTGAGTCTGAATGAGTCGCATGAACTGAGTCGTCTGAGTCTGAATGAGTCACATGAACTTGTAAACTGAGTCGTCTGAGTCTGAATGAGTCGCATGAACTCGTGAACTGAGTCGTCTGAGTCTGAATGAGTCGCATGAACTCGTGAACTGAGTCGTCTGAGTCTGAATGAGTCGCATGAACTCGTGAACTGAGTCGTCGGAGTCTGAATGAGTCGCATGAACTCGGGAAATGAGTCGTCTGAGTCTGAATGAGTCGCATGAACTCGTGAACTGAGTCGTCTGAGTCTGAATGAGTCACATGAACTTGTAAACTGAGTCGTCTGAGTCTGAATGAGTCGCATGAACTCGTGAACTGAGTCGTCGGAGTCTGAATGAGTCGCATGAACTCGTGAACTGAGTTGTCTGAGTCTGAATGAGTTGTATGAACTCACAAACTGAGTCGTCTGAGTCTGAATTAGACATCTGAGTCTGAATGAGTTGTATGAACTCACAAATTGAGTTGTCTGAGTCTGAATGAGTCGCATGAACTGAGTCGTCTGAGTCTGAATGAGTCACATGAACTCGTGAACTGAGTCGTCTGAGTCTGAATGAGTCGCATGAACTCGTGAACTGAGTCGTCTGAGTCTGAATGAGTCGCATGAACTCGTGAACTGAGTTGTCTAAGTCTGAATGAGTCGCATGAACTCGTGAACTGAGTCGTCTGAGTCTGAATGAGTCGCATGAACTCGTGAACTGAGTCGTCTGAGTCTGAATGAGTCGCATGAACTCACAAACTGAGTCGTCTGATTCTGAATGAGTCGCATTAACTCTTGTGAACTGAGTCGTCTGAGTCTGAATGAGTCGCATGAACTCATGAACTGAGTCGTCTGAGTCTGAATGAGTCGCATGAACTCACAAACTGAGTCGTCTGAGTCTGAATGAGTCTCATGAACTTGTGAACTGAGTCATCTGAGTCTGAATGAGTCGCATGAACTCGTGAACTGAGTCGTCTGAGTCTGAATGAGTCGCATGAACTCACAAACTGAGTCGTCTGATTCTGAATGAGTCGCATGAACTCGTGAACTGAGTCGTCTGAGTCTGAATGAGTCGCATGAACTCATGAACTGAGTCGTCTGAGTCTGAATGAGTCGCATGGACTCACAAACTGAGTCGTCTGAGTCTGAATGAGTCTCATGAACTTGTGAAATGAGTTGTCTGAGTCTGAATTAGTCATCTAATGAATGATTCGTCTGAACTCACGCTGCTCTGCTGAGTCGTCTGAGTCTGAATGATTCATCTGAACTGATTTGTCTGATTCGTCTGAACTCCTGAATCTGAGTCTAAATGATTCGTCTGAATGATTCGTCTGAATGATTTGTCTGAATGATTCGTCTGAACTGAGTGTGATTGTTCTGTGTTTGGATCACAAAAACAAATATAAAGCATATATTCGAATCTGAATGAGTTGTATGAACTCACAAACTGAGTCGTCTGAGTCTGAATGAGTTGTATGAACTCACAAACTGAGTCGTCTGAGTCTGAATGAGTTGTATGAACTCACAAACTGAGTCGTCTGAGTCTGAATGAGTCGCATGAACTCGTGAACTGAGTCGTCTGAGTCTGAATGAGTCGCATGAACTCATGAACTGAGTCGTCGGAGTCTGAATGAGTCGCATGAACTCATGAACTGAGTCGTCTGAGTCTGAATGAGTTGCATGAACTCGTGAACTGAGTCGTCTCAGTCAGAATGAGTCGCATGAACTCACAAACTGAGTCATCTGAGTCTGAATGAGTCGCATGAACTCATGAACTGAGTCGTCTGAGTCTGAATGAGTCGCATGAACTCATGAACTGAGTCGTCTGAGTTTGAATGAGTCGCATGAACTCATGAACTGAGTCGTCTGAATGAGTCACATGAACTCATGAACTGAGTCGTCTGAGTCTGAATGAGTCGCATGAACTCATGAACTGAGTCGTCTGAGTTTGAATGAGTCGCATGAACTCATGAACTGAGTCGTCTGAATGAGTCGCATGAACTCATGAACTGAGTCGTCTGAGTCTGAATGAGTCGCATGAACTCATAAACTGAGTCGTCTGAGTCTGAATGAGTGGCATGAACTTGTGAACTGAGTCGTCTGAGTCTGAATGAGTCGCATGAACTCACAAACTGAGTCATCTGAGTCTGAATGAGTCACATGAACTCATGAACTGAGTCGTCTGAGTCTGAATGAGTCGCATGAACTCATGAACTGAGTCGTCTGAGTTTGAATGAGTCGCATGAACTCATGAACTGAGTCGTCTGAGTTTGAATGAGTCGCATGAACTCATGAACTGAGTCGTCTGAGTCTGAATGAGTCGCATGAACTCATGAACTGAGTCGTCTGAATGAGTCGCATGAACTCATGAACTGAGTCGTCTGAATGAGTCGCATGAACTCATGTACTGAGTCGTCTGAGTCTGAATGAGTCGCATGAACTCATGAACTGAGTCGTCTGAGTCTGAATGAGTCGCATGAACTCATGAACTGAGTCGTCTGAATGAGTCGCATGAACTCATGAACTGAGTCGTCTGAGTTTGAATGAGTCGCATGAACTCATGAACTGAGTCGTCTGAATGAGTCGCATGAACTCATGAACTGAGTCGTCTGAGTCTGAATGAGTCGCATGAACTCACAAACTGAGTCGTCTGAGTCTGAATGAGTCGCATGAACTCAAGAACTGAGTCGTCTGAATGAGTCGCATGAACTCGTGAACTGAGTCGTCTGAGTCTGAATGAGTTGTATGAACTCACAAACTGAGTCGTCTGAGTCTGAATGAGTTGCATGAACTAATGAACTGAGTCATCTGAGTCTGAATGAGTTGTATGAACTCACAAACTGAGTCGTCTGAGTCTGAATGAGTCGCATGAACTCATGAACTGAGTCGTCTGAGTCTGAATGAGTTGTATGAACTCACAAACTGAGTCGTCTGAGTCTGAATGAGTGGCATGAACTTGTGAACTGAGTCGTCTGAGTCTGAATGAGTCGCATGAACTCGTGAACTGAGTCGTCTCAGTCTGAATGAGTCGCATGAACTCACAAACTGAGTCATCTGAGTCTGAATGAGTCGCATGAACTCATGAACTGAGTCGTCTGAGTCTGAATGAGTCGCATGAACTCATGAACTGAGTCGTCTGAGTTTGAATGAGTCGCATGAACTCATGAACTGAGTCGTCTGAATGAGTCGCATGAACTCATGAACTGAGTCGTCTGAGTCTGAATGAGTCGCATGAACTCACAAACTGAGTCGTCTGAGTCTGAATGAGTCGCATGAACTCAAGAACTGAGTCGTCTGAATGAGTCGCATGAACTCGTGAACTGAGTCGTCTGAGTCTGAATGAGTTGTATGAACTCACAAACTGAGTCGTCTGAGTCTGAATGAGTCGCATGAACTCATGAACTGAGTCGTCTGAGTCTGAATGAGTTGTATGAACTCACAAACTGAGTCGTCTGAGTCTGAATGAGTGGCATGAACTTGTGAACTGAGTCGTCTGAGTCGGAATGTGTCGCATGAACTTGTGAACTGAGTCGTCTGAGTCTGAATGAGTCGCATGAACTCGTGAACTGAGTCGTCGGAGTCTGAATGAGTCGCATGAACTCGGGAAATGAGTCGTCTGAGTCTGAATGAGTCGCATGAACTCGTGAACTGAGTCGTCTGAGTCTGAATGAGTCACATGAACTTGTGAACTGAGTCGTCTGAGTCTGAATGAGTCGCATGAACTCGTGAACTGAGTCGTCGGAGTCTGAATGAGTCGCATGAACTCGGGAAATGAGTCGTCTGAGTCTGAATGAGTCGCATGAACTCGTGAACTGAGTCGTCTGAGTCTGAATGAGTCACATGAACTTGTAAACTGAGTCGTCTGAGTCTGAATGAGTCGCATGAACTCGTGAACTGAGTCGTCGGAGTCTGAATGAGTCGCATGAACTCGTGAACTGAGTTGTCTGAGTCTGAATGAGTTGTATGAACTCACAAACTGAGTCGTCTGAGTCTGAATTAGACATCTGAGTCTGAATGAGTTGTATGAACTCACAAATTGAGTTGTCTGAGTCTGAATGAGTCGCATGAACTGAGTCGTCTGAGTCTGAATGAGTCACATGAACTCGTGAACTGAGTCGTCTGAGTCTGAATGAGTCGCATGAACTCGTGAACTGAGTCGTCTGAGTCTGAATGAGTCGCATGAACTCGTGAACTGAGTTGTCTAAGTCTGAATGAGTCGCATGAACTCGTGAACTGAGTCGTCTGAGTCTGAATGAGTCGCATGAACTCGTGAACTGAGTCGTCTGAGTCTGAATGAGTCGCATGAACTCACAAACTGAGTCGTCTGATTCTGAATGAGTCGCATTAACTCTTGTGAACTGAGTCGTCTGAGTCTGAATGAGTCGCATGAACTCATGAACTGAGTCGTCTGAGTCTGAATGAGTCGCATGAACTCACAAACTGAGTCGTCTGAGTCTGAATGAGTCTCATGAACTTGTGAACTGAGTCATCTGAGTCTGAATGAGTCGCATGAACTCGTGAACTGAGTCGTCTGAGTCTGAATGAGTCGCATGAACTCACAAACTGAGTCGTCTGATTCTGAATGAGTCGCATGAACTCGTGAACTGAGTCGTCTGAGTCTGAATGAGTCGCATGAACTCATGAACTGAGTCGTCTGAGTCTGAATGAGTCGCATGGACTCACAAACTGAGTCGTCTGAGTCTGAATGAGTCTCATGAACTTGTGAAATGAGTTGTCTGAGTCTGAATTAGTCATCTAATGAATGATTCGTCTGAACTCACGCTGCTCTGCTGAGTCGTCTGAGTATGAATGATTCATCTGAACTGATTTGTCTGATTCGTCTGAACTCCTGAATCTGAGTCTAAATGATTCGTCTGAATGATTCGTCTGAATGATTTGTCTGAATGATTCGTCTGAACTGAGTGTGATTGTTCTGTGTTTGGATCACAAAAACAAATATAAAGCATATATTCGAATCTGAATGAGTTGTATGAACTCACAAACTGAGTCGTCTGAGTCTGAATGAGTTGTATGAACTCACAAACTGAGTCGTCTGAGTCTGAATGAGTCGCATGAACTCGTGAACTGAGTCGTCTGAGTCTGAATGAGTCGCATGAACTCATGAACTGAGTCGTCTGAGTCTGAATGAGTCGCATGAACTCATGAACTGAGTCGTCTGAGTCTGAATGAGTTGCATGAACTCGTGAACTGAGTCGTCTCAGTCAGAATGAGTCGCATGAACTCACAAACTGAGTCATCTGAGTCTGAATGAGTCGCATGAACTCATGAACTGAGTCGTCTGAGTCTGAATGAGTCGCATGAACTCATGAACTGAGTCGTCTGAGTTTGAATGAGTCGCATGAACTCATGAACTGAGTCGTCTGAATGAGTCACATGAACTCATGAACTGAGTCGTCTGAGTCTGAATGAGTCGCATGAACTCATGAACTGAGTCGTCTGAGTTTGAATGAGTCGCATGAACTCATGAACTGAGTCGTCTGAATGAGTCGCATGAACTCATGAACTGAGTCGTCTGAGTCTGAATGAGTCGCATGAACTCATAAACTGAGTCGTCTGAGTCTGAATGAGTGGCATGAACTTGTGAACTGAGTCGTCTGAGTCTGAATGAGTCGCATGAACTCGTGAACTGAGTCGTCTCAGTCTGAATGAGTCGCATGAACTCACAAACTGAGTCATCTGAGTCTGAATGAGTCACATGAACTCATGAACTGAGTCGTCTGAGTCTGAATGAGTCGCATGAACTCATGAACTGAGTCGTCTGAGTTTGAATGAGTCGCATGAACTCATGAACTGAGTCGTCTGAGTTTGAATGAGTCGCATGAACTCATGAACTGAGTCGTCTGAGTCTGAATGAGTCGCATGAACTCGTGAACTGAGTCGTCTGAGTCTGAATGAGTCGCATGAACTCGTGAACTGAGTCGTCGGAGTCTGAATGAGTCGCATGAACTTGTGAACTGAGTCGTCTGAGTCTGAATGAGTCGCATGAACTCGTGAACTGAGTCGTCGGAGTCTGAATGAGTCGCATGAACTCGGGAAATGAGTCGTCTGAGTCTGAATGAGTCGCATGAACTCGTGAACTGAGTCGTCTGAGTCTGAATGAGTCGCATGAACTCGTGAACTGAGTCGTCGGAGTCTGAATGAGTCGCATGAACTCGTGAACTGAGTTGTCTGAGTCTGAATGAGTTGTATGAACTCACAAACTGAGTCGTCTGAGTCTGAATTAGACATCTGAGTCTGAATGAGTTGTATGAACTCGGGAAATGAGTCGTCTGAGTCTGAATGAGTCACATGAACTTGTAAACTGAGTCGTCTGAGTCTGAATGAGTCGCATGAACTCGTGAACTGAGTCGTCGGAGTCTGAATGAGTCGCATGAACTCGTGAACTGAGTTGTCTGAGTCTGAATGAGTTGTATGAACTCACAAACTGAGTCGTCTGAGTCTGAATTAGACATCTGAGTCTGAATGAGTTGTATGAACTCACAAATTGAGTTGTCTGAGTCTGAATGAGTCGCATGAACTGAGTCGTCTGAGTCTGAATGAGTCACATGAACTCGTGAACTGAGTCGTCTGAGTCTGAATGAGTCGCATGAACTCGTGAACTGAGTCGTCTGAGTCTGAATGAGTCGCATGAACTCGTGAACTGAGTTGTCTAAGTCTGAATGAGTCGCATGAACTCGTGAACTGAGTCGTCTGAGTCTGAATGAGTCGCATGAACTCGTGAACTGAGTCGTCTGAGTCTGAATGAGTCGCATGAACTCACAAACTGAGTCGTCTGATTCTGAATGAGTCGCATTAACTCTTGTGAACTGAGTCGTCTGAGTCTGAATGAGTCGCATGAACTCATGAACTGAGTCGTCTGAGTCTGAATGAGTCGCATGAACTCACAAACTGAGTCGTCTGAGTCTGAATGAGTCTCATGAACTTGTGAACTGAGTCATCTGAGTCTGAATGAGTCGCATGAACTCGTGAACTGAGTCGTCTGAGTCTGAATGAGTCGCATGAACTCACAAACTGAGTCGTCTGATTCTGAATGAGTCGCATGAACTCGTGAACTGAGTCGTCTGAGTCTGAATGAGTCGCATGAACTCATGAACTGAGTCGTCTGAGTCTGAATGAGTCGCATGGACTCACAAACTGAGTCGTCTGAGTCTGAATGAGTCTCATGAACTTGTGAAATGAGTTGTCTGAGTCTGAATTAGTCATCTAATGAATGATTCGTCTGAACTCACGCTGCTCTGCTGAGTCGTCTGAGTCTGAATGATTCATCTGAACTGATTTGTCTGATTCGTCTGAACTCCTGAATCTGAGTCTAAATGATTCGTCTGAATGATTCGTCTGAATGATTTGTCTGAATGATTCGTCTGAACTGAGTGTGATTGTTCTGTGTTTGGATCACAAAAACAAATATAAAGCATATATTCGAATCTGAATGAGTTGTATGAACTCACAAACTGAGTCGTCTGAGTCTGAATGAGTTGTATGAACTCACAAACTGAGTCGTCTGAGTCTGAATGAGTCGCATGAACTCGTGAACTGAGTCGTCTGAGTCTGAATGAGTCGCATGAACTCATGAACTGAGTCGTCTGAGTCTGAATGAGTCGCATGAACTCATGAACTGAGTCGTCTGAGTCTGAATGAGTTGCATGAACTCGTGAACTGAGTCGTCTCAGTCAGAATGAGTCGCATGAACTCACAAACTGAGTCATCTGAGTCTGAATGAGTCGCATGAACTCATGAACTGAGTCGTCTGAGTCTGAATGAGTCGCATGAACTCATGAACTGAGTCGTCTGAGTTTGAATGAGTCGCATGAACTCATGAACTGAGTCGTCTGAATGAGTCACATGAACTCATGAACTGAGTCGTCTGAGTCTGAATGAGTCGCATGAACTCATGAACTGAGTCGTCTGAGTTTGAATGAGTCACATGAACTCATGAACTGAGTCGTCTGAATGAGTCGCATGAACTCATGAACTGAGTCGTCTGAGTCTGAATGAGTCGCATGAACTCATAAACTGAGTCGTCTGAGTCTGAATGAGTGGCATGAACTTGTGAACTGAGTCGTCTGAGTCTGAATGAGTCGCATGAACTCGTGAACTGAGTCGTCTCAGTCTGAATGAGTCGCATGAACTCACAAACTGAGTCATCTGAGTCTGAATGAGTCACATGAACTCATGAACTGAGTCGTCTGAGTCTGAATGAGTCGCATGAACTCATGAACTGAGTCGTCTGAGTTTGAATGAGTCGCATGAACTCATGAACTGAGTCGTCTGAGTTTGAATGAGTCGCATGAACTCATGAACTGAGTCGTCTGAGTCTGAATGAGTCGCATGAACTCATGAACTGAGTCGTCTGAATGAGTCGCATGAACTCATGAACTGAGTCGTCTGAATGAGTCGCATGAACTCATGTACTGAGTCGTCTGAGTCTGAATGAGTCGCATGAACTCATGAACTGAGTCGTCTGAGTCTGAATGAGTCGCATGAACTCATGAACTGAGTCGTCTGAATGAGTCGCATGAACTCATGAACTGAGTCGTCTGAGTTTGAATGAGTCGCATGAACTCATGAACTGAGTCGTCTGAATGAGTCGCATGAACTCATGAACTGAGTCGTCTGAGTCTGAATGAGTCGCATGAACTCACAAACTGAGTCGTCTGAGTCTGAATGAGTCGCATGAACTCAAGAACTGAGTCGTCTGAATGAGTCGCATGAACTCGTGAACTGAGTCGTCTGAGTCTGAATGAGTTGTATGAACTCACAAACTGAGTCGTCTGAGTCTGAATGAGTTGCATGAACTAATGAACTGAGTCATCTGAGTCTGAATGAGTTGTATGAACTCACAAACTGAGTCGTCTGAGTCTGAATGAGTCGCATGAACTCATGAACTGAGTCGTCTGAGTCTGAATGAGTTGTATGAACTCACAAACTGAGTCGTCTGAGTCTGAATGAGTGGCATGAACTTGTGAACTGAGTCGTCTGAGTCTGAATGAGTCGCATGAACTCGTGAACTGAGTCGTCTCAGTCTGAATGAGTCGCATGAACTCACAAACTGAGTCATCTGAGTCTGAATGAGTCGCATGAACTCATGAACTGAGTCGTCTGAGTCTGAATGAGTCGCATGAACTCATGAACTGAGTCGTCTGAGTTTGAATGAGTCGCATGAACTCATGAACTGAGTCGTCTGAATGAGTCGCATGAACTCATGAACTGAGTCGTCTGAGTCTGAATGAGTCGCATGAACTCATGAACTGAGTCGTCTGAATGAGTCGCATGAACTCATGAACTGAGTCGTCTGAATGAGTCGCATGAACTCATGTACTGAGTCGTCTGAGTCTGAATGAGTCGCATGAACTCATGAACTGAGTCGTCTGAGTCTGAATGAGTCGCATGAACTCATGAACTGAGTCGTCTGAATGAGTCGCATGAACTCATGAACTGAGTCGTCTGAGTTTGAATGAGTCGCATGAACTCATGAACTGAGTCGTCTGAATGAGTCGCATGAACTCATGAACTGAGTCGTCTGAGTCTGAATGAGTCGCATGAACTCACAAACTGAGTCGTCTGAGTCTGAATGAGTCGCATGAACTCAAGAACTGAGTCGTCTGAATGAGTCGCATGAACTCGTGAACTGAGTCGTCTGAGTCTGAATGAGTTGTATGAACTCACAAACTGAGTCGTCTGAGTCTGAATGAGTTGCATGAACTAATGAACTGAGTCATCTGAGTCTGAATGAGTTGTATGAACTCACAAACTGAGTCGTCTGAGTCTGAATGAGTCGCATGAACTCATGAACTGAGTCGTCTGAGTCTGAATGAGTTGTATGAACTCACAAACTGAGTCGTCTGAGTCTGAATGAGTGGCATGAACTTGTGAACTGAGTCGTCTGAGTCTGAATGAGTCGCATGAACTCGTGAACTGAGTCGTCTCAGTCTGAATGAGTCGCATGAACTCACAAACTGAGTCATCTGAGTCTGAATGAGTCGCATGAACTCATGAACTGAGTCGTCTGAGTCTGAATGAGTCGCATGAACTCATGAACTGAGTCGTCTGAGTTTGAATGAGTCGCATGAACTCATGAACTGAGTCGTCTGAATGAGTCGCATGAACTCATGAACTGAGTCGTCTGAGTCTGAATGAGTCGCATGAACTCACAAACTGAGTCGTCTGAGTCTGAATGAGTCGCATGAACTCAAGAACTGAGTCGTCTGAATGAGTCGCATGAACTCGTGAACTGAGTCGTCTGAGTCTGAATGAGTTGTATGAACTCACAAACTGAGTCGTCTGAGTCTGAATGAGTCGCATGAACTCATGAACTGAGTCGTCTGAGTCTGAATGAGTTGTATGAACTCACAAACTGAGTCGTCTGAGTCTGAATGAGTGGCATGAACTTGTGAACTGAGTCGTCTGAGTCGGAATGTGTCGCATGAACTTGTGAACTGAGTCGTCTGAGTCTGAATGAGTCATCTGATGAATGATTCGTCTGAACTCACGCTGCTCTGCTGAGTCGTCTGAGTCTGAATGATTAATCTGAACTGATTTGTCTGATTCGTCTGAACTCCTGAATCTGAGTCTTAATGATTCGTCTGAATGATTTGTCTGAATGATTCGTCTGAAAGATTCGTCTGAACTGAGTGTGATTGTTCTGTGTTTGGATGCCAAAAACAAACATAAAGCATATATTTAGATGATTTCCTGTCTGGCTCCTGTAATAACGACCTCAGTCTCTTGGATTGACACACTTCTTCTCAAGCTCTGCAACAGAAAGTGCTCACGGGATCTAAAGGAAGATTCTCAAGCTCACTCTCACACGCGTGTGTCTCCGTTTACTGGCTCGCACAACCACTAAATACACGTTAGTTCCTGAAATGAAGGGGTCGTCCAGTATTCGCACATGACGTCTGGGGAATAAAAACACATTTAGAATACAACTGGAATAAGTTCAAGCACTAAAATGACCACTTTAAAGATATATAGACAGTAAAAAATGTGTAGAACTAAACTAAACGTTAACTCAACATATTAAATGCTATGATAGTGTGACCCTGGAGCACAAAACCAGTCATTTACAGATTACTTAATATCGTAATGATTTTTGGCATAAAAGAAAAATGTATAATTTTGACCCATATAATGTATAGTTGGCTATGGGCACAACTGTGTTGAGCTGCAGTGTTTCTCCTGGAAACTGGCGTCTCAGAGCCTGAGTGAATCACACACTCTGGAAGTTCAGTCCATGCCACGTGGAAGCGGGAACGGAGCCAGAGTTTCCCTGAGCACGAGAACTACAGCAGCTCTGACCGGATCGGATCGGACCGGACCAGAACCAGATCATCAGACACACAGATAAAGCTGATGCACACGAGCCCATCCAGTCACTGGACACATGATACGACAACACAACAACATCGGCAGAACAAATCTGGACTGTCGGATCCGATCCGGATCCAGTCCCTGTTCTCCTGGACGCTCCATCGACTCTGACCCACATTCACAGCTGCTATCAATCTCTGATGGGAACGCTGCTGTTTTCATTGATTAGACACAGTCTGCTGAGACTCCATCAGTCAGTGCAGGGAGTGTGTGCTTAAAACAAGAACACACATCTGCCAACAGTCAGAAAAACACACTCGTTTTCCCTTCGAATTAAGGAGACTTTTCTGACCCCATTGGCACATATTTGTTCTTTTTTTTTTTTTAAGAAAACAACTAATTTTGCTTCTTAAAGGTGCAGTGTGTAATATTTAAGAGGATCTATTGACAGAAACACAATAACTGTGTTCTCAGTGGTGTATTAAGAGCGTTGTGTGTTTATGATCTTAGAATGAGCCGTTTCTCTCTACACACACCCTTACAGTGAAGACGCCATTTTGTGCCGCTATGTTTCTACAGTAGCCCTAAAGGGACAAACTTCACTACAGAGCGCTAGCTACTCTCTGATGCACTTTTATGATGGATGGTTGCACTTTTATGATGGATAGATGCACTTTTATGATGGATGGTTGCACTTTTATGATGGAGAGATGCACTTTTATGATGGAGAGATGCACTTTTATGATGGATGGATGCACTTTTATGATGGATAGATGCACTTTTATGATGGACAGATGCACTTTTATGATGGAGAGATGCACTTTTATGACGGATGGATGCACTTTTATGATGGATGGATGCACTTTTATGATGGATAGATGCACTTTTATGATGGACAGATGCACTTTTATGATGGACAGATGCACTTTTATGACGGATGGATGCACTTTTATGATGGATAGATGCACTTTTATGATGGACAGATGCACTTTTATGATGGACAGATGCACTTTTATGACGGATGGATGCACTTTTATGATGGATAGATGCACTTTTATGATGGATGGATGCACTTTTATGATGGATGGATGCACTTTTATGACGGATAGATGCACTTTTATGATGGATGGATGCACTTTTATGATGGATGGATGCACTTTTATGATGGATAGATGCACTTTTATGATGGACAGATGCACTTTTATGATGGAGGGATGCACTTTTATGACGGATGGATGCACTTTTATGACGGATAGATGCACTTTTATCATGGATAGATGCACTTTTATGATGGATGGATGCACTTTTATGACGGATAGATGCACTTCACTTTTATGATGGATGGATGCACTTTTATGATGGATAGATGCACTTTTATGACGGATAGATGCACTTTTATGGATGGATGCACTTTTATGACGGATAGATGCACTTTTATGGATGGATTCACTTTTATGATGGATGGATGCACAAAAAAATACAATGGAAGTCAATGGGAACCCAAACAGTTTGGTCTTATACACTCACCTAAAGGATTATTAAGAACACCTGTTCAATTTCTCTTGAATGCAACTATCTAATCAACCAATCACATGGCAGTTGCTTCAGTGCATTTAGGGGCGTGGTCCTGGTCAATCTCCTGAACTCCACACTGAATGTCGGAATGGGAAAGAAAGGGGCATGGTTGTTGGTGCCAGACGGGCCGGTCTGAGTATTTCACAATCTGCTCAGTTACTGGGATTTTCACACACAACCATTTCTAGGGTTTACAAAGAATGGAGTGAAAAGGGAAAAGCATCCAGTATGCGGCAGTCCTGTGGAGAAAATGCCTTGTTGATGCTCGAGGTCAGAGGAGAATGGGCGACTGATTCAAGCTGATAGAAGAGCAACTTTGACTGAAATAACCACTCGTTACAACCGAGGTCTGCAGCAAAGCATTTGTGAAGCCACAACACACACAACCTTGAGGCGGATGGGCTACAACAGCAGAAGACCCCACCGGGTACCACTCATCTCCACTACAAATAGGAAAAAGAGGCGACAATTCGCACCAAAATTGGACTGGAAAAATGTAGCCTGGTCTGATGAGTCTGGATTTCTGTTGAGACATTCAGATGGTAGAGTCAGAATTTGGCGTAAACAGAATGAGAACATGGATCCATCATGCCTTGTTCCCACTGTGCAGGCTGGTGGTGGTGGTGTAATGGTGTGGGGGATGTTTTCTTGGCACACTTTAGGCCCCTTAGTGCCAATTGGGCATGGTTTAAATGCCACGGCCTACCTGAGCATTGTTTCTGCCCATGTCCATCCCTTTATGAGCACCATGTCCCCATCCTCTGATGGCTACTTCCAGCAGGATAATGCACCGTCACAAAGCTCCAATCATTTCAAACTGCTTTCTTGAACATGACAATGAGTTCACTGGACTAAAATGGCCGCCACAGTCACCAGATCTCAACCCAATAGAGCATCTTTGGGATGTGGTGGAACGGGAGCTTCGAGCCCTGGATGTGCATCCCACAAATCTCCATCAACTGCAAGATGCTCTCCTATCAATATGGGCCAACATTTCTAAAGAATGCTTTCAGCTCCTTGTTGAGTCAATGCCACGTAGAATTAAGGCAGTTCTGAAGGTCAAAGGGGGTCAAACACAGTATTAGTGTGTGTTCCTAATAATCCTTTAGGTGAGTGTATATATCTTCTTTTGTGTTCCTCAGAAGACATGGAACAGCATGAGGGAGAGTGACATAGCAGAAACTCTCAGGATGAATCCAGACGGAAAACAAACACATGAAGAAATCGCAATAAAACAGCTGCTGTGAGGATGATCTCCAGATGCATCAACACAACACACAGTCTTGATCTGCGCTCATTAATCACTTCTTCTGCCTGTAGTCTGTTCACAGCTGGTTTACTCCACGACTGATGCTAACGCTTCCACTGTTTGACAGCAGCTTCAAACGGCTCATCCGATCGGATTCTACTGCAGATTCCCAACCCTATATTAAGCCGGTAACTGTCTTGAACTATCTGGAATTGTCCTTTGGACCAAACCATCCTTCAGTTACATGTACAAATCTGTCAAGCTCAAACGAGCAGCGGATCCGGAGCGAGGGATAAGAGCATGCGAGGGCCTCTACGGTCAGAAGTGACCAAAACACGTTACGTTTTGACATGCTTCATCAGAATGGGATGACACTTGGAGACTTTTGTCACATTAGCCACATGAACACACACAGAAAACACCCACAAAAGTCACACTTGGCTCCTTCCTGGTCAAATATGACCAACATAGGAAATGAAAGGGAAATATGAAAAATTACAAAAACTCAGAGAATCTTTGGGTGGTACGAACTACAAATCAGTAAGCAGGTCGTCACGTTGGTTATGTTGGCCTTAGCCTATAGGCGGATCTTTTGTGACGTCATTGTTTATGTTTGTCGCGTTGCATCATGGGAGTCGTGTGGCAAGAAACACCGCTAGAGACCTGTAATTTGCTTGTTTTGCACGTTTGGAGGAGGATTTAGAGAAGAGGATGGTTCACTCTTGCTCTGTGGTCGATTGTACGGCTCGTTGGGGGACTGATAAAAAGTTTTTTCGAATTCCCTCCGAAAAGGATAGCGAAAAACGAAAGAAATAGTTGCGTGCAATTAGGCGATTGAACCTGGACGCTCCGAAGAAAGCCTGGATTCCTGCAGCTTCTGATCGAGTTTGTGAGGCACATTTTGTTCATGGTAAGTCTTAGTGACTATGTATTTATAGAAGATTGAATAAAAAATAAATAAAACTGAGTCAAATCAACCGAGTCATATGTTTTCGCGTTCTGATTCAGGTGTCTAGTTAGTGTGTACTAATTAGTACAGACGCCATTGAAAGTCTCACACTGAACACAATTGAATTGGTACAACAGTCACTACATTTTCAATAAATAAGTAAATAAGAACACTGATCAATGAAGACTTAATCACCCACGGGAGATGCGAATCACGCTGTGACTCTGCTTGGCCAGGTCTAACCTCTGCTTTTAGCACGATCACTGCTTTCTGTTTGGCAGAAAAGATCGGCTCAACTTTGCGAGAAACAAAATCATAGGCCTCCAGACTTTTGAAAGCCTTTAATCTTTTATGAGTGAAGGGTCCAGGGGTTTCTATTAAATAAGAATAAATGTCTCCCCAGCAGATTGGTGGCCAAGACACGGACGAGTCGGACCAACGTTTTTTGTCATGCCAGATCTCATATGGGCTTAGCCTGGGAAAACCCAGACAACTTCCGGCAAATTTAGATTTGCTCTGCAAGTAGTCTGGCAAAGACCCCATTCAAACCCATTTCTAAACCCTAGAAATCGCGGCACCAATCAGAAACGTTGGGGCGGGCTTTAGACGATGACGACAGCGCAGCGACATCATTGAAGCAGATTTGCCGCTACTGTGGAGCATCACTCGTTCGAATCAGCTATCGCGTCTGTTTTAAGCGATTTAAACTTTTCCTTTTCGTTAAAACTCGAGCAAAGAACAACACTCGAAGCCTTCATATCTAAAAAAAGATGTTATCGCTGTCTTACCGACTGGATTCGGCAAAAGTCTGATACCAGCTTGGCCCTTTGGTGGCTAAACGAATGGGTCTTAGCGAGAGCCCTCTGGTAGTGTTAATGTTTTACAAAATATAGTTTTAAGTCCTTTTCAGGAGTGAATGTAGTTGTTTAAAGCTCAAATATGTGGTTTATTTATAAAGAGAGCGCCTTTTTTAAAATTGTATCTGCCTTTCTCGGAGTTGTGAGCGCCAGTGGTTCAGCGGCGCTCAATTGATCATTGAGCCCGCCGAGAGACGCCTTTCCTCGGCCAGTCCTTCTGCCGTCTGCCGCTGGCTCTGATGTCTCTGCAGTGGTTAAACCGTCTCGTCTTGTGTAGATCTAACGGCTGATCTTTGCTCTCATTAATCTATAATTTGTTCCTAGACAGATCGTTTTGTCTGAGGGCAAAGTGAAGTTTCATAACTTTATATTTTTAAGATATTAAACTTTACCGTTGTAGTCTCCTAGCGCTGACTTTGACTGAATTGCTTTATTTATTGTATAGCTTCTTATACCTTTTACTTATACTTTTATAATTGCTATGGCTATGTCACACATAAACTGACATTTAACAAAAAGAGACTGGGTTGTGTTTTGTGTCATATTTAATTTATTACAGTGATAATCATAGCCTATATTGTGTGTGTGTGTGTGTGTGTGTGTGTGTGTGTGTGTGTGTGTGTGTGTGTGTGTGTGTGTGTGTGTGTGTGTGTGTGTGTGTGTGTGTGTGTGTGTGTGTGTGTGTGTGTGTGTGTTTTTAAATGTAAACGAAAAGAGGCTGGGTTTTTTATATTTCGTTTTGTTATAAACATGCATTGAAGATAATATGCATTGCCTGCACTACATATACAAATATATACTGAGTGATACTGTCAAGAACGCTGCTTGTCCATTAGCAGACTAGGCGGACTAGTTTCCTCCCGTCCTCGGGAGTTCATTCTCCGGAGTCAAACTTGGTAAGTCACGGAAGCAAGTCAGAAGTTCGTGTACGAAATATGTCATAAAAAACACCACTGCCTCATTTCATAAAAAAAAAAATTATAATTAAATATAATAATAGCCACACGAATGTGGTTCAGGCAACGCGTAGCTAGGCCTACATTGATTATCTTATATATTTATAATAAAACGAAGTATAAAACACCATGCCTCTTTTCGTTTACATTTTAAAAAATAATATATTAAACATTAATATGTGGTTTAGGTAAAGTGACCAGATTTCTGAAATGGAAACCGGGGACATTTCCTATTTGAGAACACAAGTACAGACAAGAACGCATATTGAGAAACGGCCAGAGTCTCAGATGTTTCTCCGTCGCTCTGCATTCGTCATCTCCCTCATCGCTCTGATTGGTTTTAGGTCTATCCAATTGCGCCGAGAGGCATTTGAGCGACGCCCGTTGGTGACGCCCCTTTGGAAATGATTTGTCTATGAAGCTTTGCCAGACCATAACTCAGTTACTACTGAGAATGGTCTGGTTTTAACCAGGCTAATATGGGCTTTGAATAACTTCAATTTTGTTACCAATACAAATTTTGAGCTTCTCTCCAAACCTCCTCCGGTCTTCAGATGTTAAAGTGCTTATATATTGTGGATTTCGCCCACTAACTCTCTTGAAAGTGCTCGTCGCGTCTTTACAGCCCGCCATACTGTTTGTTTTGTTGCCACACAACCACTCGCGCATGCGTACAAAAATGTCAACAAAGATCCTCCTATTTCAGGCGCTGTGTATTATCATTGCTCCACTACACTCATGGGGCGGCTCACAGCTCTTAATCATTACGCTGGAATGAGAGTATAGTTCCTGCCATATATATTCTCATTTTCCATCAGTCTCAGTACACAATGGAACTACACACATCACAACATGTAAAAGGGAAAATGTTGGCGTTATTTTGTCACTTATTGAGCCGTAGGGCTAGCTGGAGCCATTTACCTCCAGTCATTGTGCTACGCTAGGCTAGCTGGAGCCGTTTACCTCCAGTCTTTGTGCTAAGCTAGGCTAGCTGGAGCCGTTTACCTCCAGTCTTTGTGCTAAGCTAGGCTAGCTGGAGCCCTTTACCTCCAGTCTTTGTGCTAAGCTAGGCTAGCTGTGTGTGCGTCAGACAGAGTTATAGCACGGAGATGAGAAATGTGTGTATGGACTTCTCTAACTCTGGGGGATACGGGGAATAAGATAAAGTCACAAAAAGTCGGCATGTTCCTTTAAAGGGTTAGTTCACCCAAAAATGTAAATTGTGTCATTAATGACTGACCCTCATGTCGTTCGACACCCGTCAGACCTTTGATCATCTTCAGAACACAAATGAAGATATTTTAGTGTAAATCTGATGCTCTGAAAGGCCTCCATTGGCAGTGATGGCATTTCCTCTCTCAAGACCCTTAAAAGGCACTAAAGACGTCTTTACAAAGTCCATCTCACTACAGTGACTCTACAATCATTTATGAAGCGACGAGAATAGTTTCTGTGCGCAAAAAAAAATCTAAATAACGACATTTATTGTGCTTTAGGTCTTGGCGTAGTGCTCAAAATGGAGCTTAAGTGTGCATTTCATGGACGCACCGTGAGAAACGAACAAGTGCACGTAAAAGTGCATTAGCAAAGTCCGAAATCGCGCACTATGTGAGTAGGTAGGGCTGGGTATTGACACAAATTTCACAATTCGATTCGATTTCGATTCACAAGCTTTCGATTCGATTTTTGAATCAATTCATCGACTAATTTGGATTTGTATCAGGTATAATACATGGAAAATGTTCTCAAGGAAAACTAATTTATGAACTAATGTTCAGTAATGGTGGCGGAGAAAGATGCGATCACTTTTACTCGGGACATGCTAGCTGGCAACATAGGATTCCATTCATTATGCTAAGCTAAGCTAGCGGTGACCCTGCCAAACTAAAACAATGCATGCACAGATGAATAAGCCCTATTTCTAAAAACACCAGGTCGTGTGGTCATTTAACTGCTGTCCGAATCCACATCTCTGAGTTTTCAAGAATATATCACTTCAAAATTCACTGATTATATCCTTTTTGACCCCTGCAGAGCACCGTACGGCTGCCCTTCGCTGTCATTTGGATGCATTTGTATTTCTTTAAATGCTGGCGAGTATTCTCAAGAGTGATATATTTCATCACTGCTCAAAAAATAAACAGAAGAAAAGCATGTAAACATTTGAATTGGGCCGTTATTTGCATTATTAAATAACTGAGGTGGTGCACATTTATTTTTACCGACTTCCATGTGAGAAATAAAGGCGAACGGCGCGTGACATACGTCACGACCAAACGTTAGAGATTGGCTATGGCAGATCCAATAGTTTTAAAATTCAAGGAAGTTAAAGCTTGTCACTGGAGAGCGGCCAGACTCTCTGAACAAATGAAATGTATGAGAGTCTGGTAAGACCAGGCTACAGGCGGAAGACAAAAACTTGTTGAATAAAGTCGTTATTTAGGGTTTTTTTGCGCACAGAAACTATTCTCGTCGCTTCATAAAGTGATTGTAGAGCCGCTGTAGTGAGATGGACTTTGTAACTTTAGTCTTTAGTACCTTTTATGGGTCTTGAGAGAGTAAATGTCATCACTGCCAATGGAAGCTTTTCTGAGCCATCGGATTTAACACAAATATCTTCATTTGTGTCTGAAGATGAACGGAGGTCTGACGGGTGTCCAACCACATGAGGGTCAGTCATTAAAGGGTTAGTTCACCCAAAAATGTAAATTCTGTCATTAAAGGGTTAGTTCACCCAAAAATGAAAATTGTGTCATTAATGACTGAGCCTCATGTGGTTGGACACCCGTCAGACCTCCGTTCATCTTCAGACACAAATGAAGATATTTTAGTGTAAAGCTGATGCTGAGAAAGGCTTCAGATAGGCCTCCATTGGCATTCAGTACATTTACACTCACAAGACCCATAAAATGCACTAAAAACGTCGTTACAAAGTCCATCTCACTACAGTGACTCTACAATAATTTTACGATACGACGACAGTAGTTTTTGTGCGCAAAAAAAAAATCAAAATAACGCCTTTATCCAGCTTGTTCTTGTCTTCCGTGTGTGTCTCCACGACGCATGCGTGAGAATATGAGCAGATCCGGCGTTCGGGAATCCATGAAATGCCACTTTAGCCCCATTTTGAGAACTACGCCGAGACCTAAAGCACGATCAGTGTAGAATTCAACAGCTGAGATACGCGTGTCTTCCTCTGCTCGTAAACAAATCTCTTCTGGGTCATGTGTCCGAACGCCGGATCTGCTCATATTCTCACGCATGCGTCGTGGAGACACACACGGAAGACAAGAACAAGCTGGATAAAGCTGTTATTTTGATTTTTTTTGGCGCACAAAAACTATTGTCGTCGCATCGTAAAATGATTGTAGAGTCACTGTGGTGAGATGGACTTTGTAACGACGTTTTTAGTGCCTTTTATGGGTCTTGTGAGTGTAAATGTACTGAATGCCAATGGAGGCCTATCTGAAGCCTTTCTCAGCATCAGCTTTACACTAAAATATCTTCATTTGTGTCTGAAGATGAACGGAGGTCTGACGGGTGTCCAACCACATGAGGGTGAGGAATTAATGACACAATTTACATTTTTGGCTGAACTAACCCTTTAAGAATGTTTAGATGTTGTGCTGGAAAACAAGACGTTCCTATGCAGTGAATACAAACGAAGTGTCAGGAGTGTGAGGAGCAGAGCTCTGTTGTTTCGGTGGAGTTTCTCTCGCGTGCGACTGAAGAGACAGAGCAGATGTAAGCTCAAGCCTCTCTCCTATAAATATTCATGAAATGAGTGAGCGCTGGAGCCGTTCACACTGAGTGAGCGCCAGGACGAGCGTCAACGGGAAAGAGTCTCGAACGGCTCCCAGATGGCAACATAACCTCAATACTTCATTATTTACGACGCAGCCTCGGCCTGATGAGGAGATGAGCTACTGTTACAGACGCTCATCATCTCACGGACTCAGTTTATGTACAGGTGCTGGTCATATAATTAGAATATCATCAAAAAGTTGATTTATTTCACTAATTCCATTCAAAAAGTGAAACTTGTATATTGTATTCATTCATTACACACAGACTGATATATTTCAAATGTTTATTTCTTTTCATTTTGAAGATTATAACTGACAACTAAGGAAAATCCCAAATTCAGTATTTAAGTATTGCTTAAGACCAATACAAAGAAAGGATTTTTAGAAAACTTGGCCAACTGAAAAGTATGAGCATGTCCAGCACTTAATACTTAATTGTGGCTCCTTTTGCCTGAATTACTGCAGCGATGCGGATGAGCAGATCAGACTGAGGCGTGAGGAGATCAGACTGAGGCATGAGGAGATCAGACTGAGGCATGAGGAGATCAGACTGAGGCATGAGGAGATCAGACTGAGGCATGAGGAGATCAGACTGAGGCGTGAGGAGATCAGACTGAGGCATGAGGAGATCAGACTGAGGCATGAGGAGATCAGACTGAGGCATGAGGAGATCAGACTGAGGCGTGAGGAGATCAGACTGAGGCGTGAGGAGATCAGACTGAGGCATGAGGAGATCAGACTGAGGCATGAGGAGATCAGACTGAGGCATGAGGAGATCAGACTGAGGCATGAGGAGATCAGACTGAGGCGTGAGGAGATCAGACTGAGGCGTGAGGAGATCAGACTGAGGCGTGAGGAGATCAGTCTGAGGCATGAGGAGATCAGACTGAGGCATGAGGAGATCAGACTGAGGCATGAGGAGATCAGACTGAGGCATGAGGAGATCAGACTGAGGCGTGAGGAGATCAGACTGAGGCATGAGGAGATCAGACTGAGGCATGAGGAGATCAGACTGAGGCATGAGGAGATCAGACTGAGGCGTGAGGAGATCAGACTGAGGCGTGAGGAGATCAGACTGAGGCATGAGGAGATCAGACTGAGGCATGAGGAGATCAGACTGAGGCATGAGGAGATCAGACTGAGGCATGAGGAGATCAGACTGAGGCATGAGGAGATCAGACTGAGGCGTGAGGAGATCAGACTGAGGCGTGAGGAGATCAGACTGAGGCATGAGGAGATCAGACTGAGGCATGAGGAGATCAGACTGAGGCATGAGGAGATCAGACTGAGGCGTGAGGAGATCAGACTGAGGCATGAGGAGATCAGACTGAGGCATGAGGAGATCAGACTGAGGCGTGAGGAGATCAGACTGAGGCGTGAGGAGATCAGACTGAGGCATGAGGAGATCAGACTGAGGCATGAGGAGATCAGACTGAGGCGTGAGGAGATCAGACTGAGGCATGAGGAGATCAGGAGTGAGGCGTGAGGAGATCAGACTGAGGCATGAGGAGATCAGACTGAGGCATGAGGAGATCAGTCTGAGGCATGAGGAGATCAGACTGAGGCATGAGGAGATCAGACTGAGGCATGAGGAGATCAGACTGAGGCATGAGGAGATCAGACTGAGGCATGAGGAGATCAGACTGAGGCATGAGGAGATCAGTCTGAGGCATGAGGAGATCAGACTGAGGCGTGAGGAGATCAGTCTGAGGCATGAGGAGATCAGACTGAGGCATGAGGAGATCAGTCTGAGGCATGAGGAGATCAGACTGAGGCATGAGGAGATCAGTCTGAGGCATGAGGAGATCAGACTGAGGCGTGAGGAGATCAGACTGAGGCATGAGGAGATCAGACTGAGGCGTGAGGAGATCAGACTGAGGCGTGAGGAGATCAGACTGAGGCGTGAGGAGATCAGACTGAGGCGTGAGGAGATCAGACTGAGGCGTGAGGAGATCAGACTGAGGCATGAGGAGATCAGACTGAGGCATGAGGAGATCAGACTGAGGCGTGAGGAGATCAGACTGAGGCGTGAGGAGATCAGACTGAGGCATGAGGAGATCAGACTGAGGCGTGAGGAGATCAGACTGAGGCATGAGGAGATCAGACTGAGGCATGAGGAGATCAGACTGAGGCGTGAGGAGATCAGACTGAGGCGTGAGGAGATCAGACTGAGGCGTGAGGAGATCAGACTGAGGCGTGAGGAGATCAGACTGAGGCGTGAGGAGATCAGTCTGAGGCGTGAGGAGATCAGACTGAGGCATGAGGAGATCAGACTGAGGCATGAGGAGATCAGACTGAGGCATGAGGAGATCAGACTGAGGCATGAGGAGATCAGACTGAGGCGTGAGGAGATCAGACTGAGGCATGAGGAGATCAGACTGAGGCATGAGGAGATCAGACTGAGGCATGAGGAGATCAGACTGAGGCGTGAGGAGATCAGACTGAGGCGTGAGGAGATCAGACTGAGGCGTGAGGAGATCAGACTGAGGCGTGAGGAGATCAGACTGAGGCGTGAGGAGATCAGACTGAGGCATGAGGAGATCAGACTGAGGCATGAGGAGATCAGACTGAGGCGTGAGGAGATCAGACTGAGGCATGAGGAGATCAGACTGAGGCGTGAGGAGATCAGACTGAGGCGTGAGGAGATCAGACTGAGGCGTGAGGAGATCAGACTGAGGCGTGAGGAGATCAGACTGAGGCATGAGGAGATCAGACTGAGGCGTGAGGAGATCAGACTGAGGCGTGAGGAGATCAGACTGAGGCGTGAGGAGATCAGACTGAGGCATGAGGAGATCAGACTGAGGCATGAGGAGATCAGACTGAGGCATGAGGAGATCAGACTGAGGCATGAGGAGATCAGTCTGAGGCGTGAGGAGATCAGACTGAGGCATGAGGAGATCAGACTGAGGCGTGAGGAGATCAGACTGAGGCATGAGGAGATCAGACTGAGGCATGAGGAGATCAGACTGAGGCGTGAGGAGATCAGACTGAGGCATGAGGAGATCAGACTGAGGCATGAGGAGATCAGACTGAGGCATGAGGAGATCAGTCTGAGGCGTGAGGAGATCAGACTGAGGC
Organism: Gobio gobio; assembly: GCF_949357685.1. Taxonomy (NCBI): domain Eukaryota; kingdom Metazoa; phylum Chordata; class Actinopteri; order Cypriniformes; family Gobionidae; genus Gobio; species Gobio gobio. The sequence goes on along the minus strand of NC_137106.1, from coordinate 1,296,204 downwards.
ATGAGGAGATCAGTCTGAGGCATGAGGAGATCAGACTGAGGCATGAGGAGATCAGACTGAGGCATGAGGAGATCAGACTGAGGCATGAGGAGATCAGACTGAGGCTCTGCTCAGGTGTTATGAGCCCAGGTCTCTCTGATAGTGGCCTTCATCTCTTCTGCATATCGCATCTTCCTCTTCAATACCTCACAGATGTTCTATGGGGTTAAGGACAGGCGAGTTTGCTGGCCAATTAAGAACAGGGATATCATGGTCCTTAAACCAGGCACTGGTTGCTTTGGCACTGTGTGCAGGTCCCAGTCCTGTTGGAAAATGAAATCTGAATCTCCATAAAGTTGGTCAGCAGCAGGAAGCAGGAAGTGCTCTAAAACTTCCTGGTATACGGCTGCGTTGACCTCTGACCTCAGAAAAACACAGTGGACCAACACCAGCGGATGACATGGCACCCCAAACCATCACTGACTGTGGAAACTTTACACTGGAGCTCCAGCAGTGTGGATTGTGTGCCTCTCCTCTCTTCCTCCAGACTCTGGGACCCTGATTGACTTCATCAGAGAACATAACTCTGGCCACTCAGCAGCTCCAGTCCTGTCTGTCTTTAGCCCAGGCGAGACGCTTCTGACGCTGTCTGTTGGTCAAGAGTGCGACAGCTGAAACCTATGTCTTGCATACGTCTGTGTGTAGTGGTTCTTGAAGCACTGACTCCAGCTCCAGTCCACTCTTTGTGAATCTCCCCCACATTTTGGAATGGGTTTTGTTTCTCAATCCTCTCCAGGGTGCGGTTATCCCTATTGCTTCTACACTCTTTTCTAGCACATCTTTTCCTTCCCTTCGCCTCTCTATTAATGTGCTTGGACACAGAGATCTGTGAACAGCCAGCCTCTTTTGCAATGACCTTTTGTGTCTTGCCCTCCATGTGCAAGGGGTCAAAGGTCGTCTTTTGGACAACTGTCAGGTCAGCTTCTTCCCCATGATTGTGTGGCCTACAGATCTAGACTGAGAGACCATTAAAGGCCTTTGCAGGTGTTTTGAGTTCATCAGCTTATTAGAGTGTGTCTTCAATATTCAACCTTTTCACAATATTCTAATTTTCTGAGATTCTGAATTTGTGATTTTCCTTAGTTTTCAGTTATAATCATCAAAATTAAAATAATAATTATAAATATCTTCTGATACTCATTCTGGATGAAGAGATGATATGAGATGGACAGGACAGGTGAAGAGGACCTCAGTGAAAGCAGTACCTGAAACAGACTGTGTTCAGAACTGCGGCTCCGCACAGACAGGAAGTCCTGCACAGGAAGTAGCAGCTGAAGTCTGGAGTCGATGTGAAGGAGACGGTGGAGTTCAGAAGGCTCGGGACCGAAACCTTCACCGGCTGACAGACGCGACGAGACCACCTGAAGGCCAGAAGAGCTGCGTTAAAGTAATGTGAAAAAACGGTAACACTTTATTTTGATAGTCCACTTTAGACATTCTACTAACTATACATAACTTTGCAACTACATGTCAACTAACTGTCATTAGAGTATTTGTAGACTGTCTGCTTAATATTTACTAAAACTTTATTTTGTTGGTCCCCCATCAGACATTCTACTGACTATAAGTAACTTGGCAACTACAATTCAACTTATTCTACTAACCCGAACCCTAACACCTAACCATAACCTACCAGTCTACTGACAGTCAACTAATACTCTAATGACAGTTAGTTGACATGTAGTGGCAAAGTTACTTATAGTTAGTAGAATGTTTAAAGTGGACTATCGAAATAAAGTGTAACCGAAAAAACTATTAAAACAAAAACAAACATCTGCCACTGGAGTCAGTAAGAGAATCTGATTTCAAAGATGATTTTCCGTTATCAGTTTGCAGCAGTAAATGAAGAGATGTCACAAGTTCAGTATGGAGTACCACAGGGCTCAGTGCTAGGACCGCTACTCTTCACCCTGTACATGCTACCACTGGGAGATATCATTAGGAAGCATGGCGTTAGTTTTCATTGTTATGCTGACGATACTCAGCTCTATATTTCTTCACGCCCTGAAGAAACTTACCAATTCACAAGATTAACGGAATGCAGAGCTGATATAAAACATTGGATGACCGGTAATTTCCTGCAACTCAATTCAGAAAAAAAGATTCTAATTTTTGGACTAAACCTCCACATGTAGAAATCTAGAATACTGTCAAATGGCGTGTTCACACCGGACGCGAATGACGTAAATAAATCGTGCCATTCGCGTGTAGTTGGACGCTTGAACATTTTGAGTTTACTCGCTTCATTCGCGCGTGACATTAACAACAGACGAGAATTGGCCTCATGGGCGGGGCTTCTGCCAGCGGCTCGTCTCCTTGAGAAATGTGATGATCCTCCATCACGTCTACTGCGCTCTCTAAACTCTGGCCAGTTGATCATACCGAGAATATCCAAATCAACTGCAGGCGCTCGTTTCCTTTTCCTATTTAGCTCCTAAACTCTGGAACTCTTCCTAACATTGTTCGGGAATCTAGACTAAAACACATCTCTTTAACCTGTGATACCCGACTGAGCCTGGATTCTCCAGAGGTTTATGTCACTGATGGAGTTTCGGTTCCTTGCCACCTTTGGCTTGCTTAGTTGGGGACACTAAATATTCAGCTATATTCAGGGTTTCCGTGGGGCTTAAAGTCTTAATTTGACCTTCCACAATTTAAGGCCTTAAAAATATCTAGATCAGAAAGTCTTAAATTTCATATCTTGGCATTAAATCAGGGCCATGTGATTTCTGCGATCCATTCATAAAACTATAATTTACTGTATAATGCAGAATGACACGGATTAATAAATCAACAGTGGTCCGTCTCTTAAAGGGCCAGTTCACCCATTAATGAGAATCCTGTGGTCATTTCCTCGCCCTAATGTCCTCAAACCCCTCAGACTTTCCTTCATCATTTAAAGCCATCGAGTCTGATTTAAAAAGTCAGAATTATGACATTTTTAATGTGTACTTGAGTGAAATGATTAAATTAGACACTAAAGGTAATAACTTTATGGTATCAAAAGTCGAAATTTGACATAAAAAAGGCATGATTATGACTTCATTATGAAAGTCATGTTTGACTTTTTATCTCTTTTTACGCCAACATTATGACATATCTACTATAATCATGACTGTCACAATTCAGAATTTCTGTCATAATTATGACTTTTTCATCTCATAACTGATTTAGTATGTCATAATTTTAACTGATAATTTCAATTTTCTAACAGTCAATTTCCACTTTTTAAATATTATAATAACTTTGTCACAATTTTGACTTTTTATCATAATTTTCAACTTTTTCCATCTCATTATGACTTAGTATGTCAATTTTGAAATTGTTATAATTAATTTTTTTAATCTCATAATTGAATTTGACTCATAATTTCATTTTTTTCATCTCATAATTGAATCTCATTATGACTTTGTATGTCACAAATGATCCACGGAGTGTGTTCAGAACGTGGAATAATCCGCTCGATCCATACAGACCAGTTTCTCTTCCTGAAGCTGCTCAGACAGAAATCTCTTCATTTGTGTTCAGAAGATCATCAAGAGCAGAATCAACTAGAACACAGATTTCATAAGGCTCTAAATTGAATCGCATGAGAATGAAGATTTCTGTTTCCAAACTCTAAACATCCTGAAATCAGGACACATTAATGACACGCTAATGAAGAAATGAAGTCTTGTTTTCTGAGGTACTGAACAGAATGAAGTGAGTTTGAGCTCAAAACAAGAGCAAATATCATCATTGGTCATATTTGTTCTTGTTTTAATCATAAAATCACTTTCTCATCTCAAACGTTAAGATATTTGATGTAAAATTAATCTAAAAGTGATGGAGATCTGTTGGAAATTGTATTTTCAAACTACTGAAACTGATTTCCATTAGAGGCTTT